>NC_064629.1:576604601-576907632 GCF_023864275.1 Schistocerca cancellata
GGTAGTAGTTTAAGGAGATGGGACTTGCATAAAGTGCGGTAGCGTTCTCGCTTCCCGCGCCCGGGTTCCCGGGTTCGATTCCCGCCGGGGTCAGGGATTTTCTCTGCCTCGTGATGACTGGGTGTTGTGTGATGTCCTTAGGTTAGTTAGGTTTAAGTAGTTCTAAGTTCTAGGGGACTGATGACCATAGATGTTAAGTCCCATAGTGCTCAGAGCCATTTGAACTTGCATAAACTGAGAAAAACCAAAGGTTGTAGACAGTTTCAGAGGGAGTATTAGAGAACGATTGACAAGGAAAGCAGTAAGGAATACAGTATATGAAGAATGAGAGGCTTTGAGAGATGAAATGGTGAAGACAGTATATAATCAAGTATGTAAAAAGATGAGTGCTAGTAGAAATCCTTGGGTAACACAAAAGATACTGAAATTAACTGATGAAGGGAGAAAATATAAAAAATGCAATAAGGGAAGCATCTGAAAAGGAATACAATCGTCTCAAAAATGAGATCGACAGGAAGTGCAAAATGGCTAAGCAGGAACGCTAGAGGACAAATGCAATGATGTAGAAGCATATATCACTAGGGGTCAGATAGATGTCGCCTATAGGAAAATTAACTTGACCTTTGGAGAAAAGAGAAGCACCTGTATCAATGTCAATAGCTCAGATGGAAACCCAATCCTAAGTAAAGAAGAGAAAACAGAAAGGTGGAAAGAGTATACAGAGGGTCTATAAAAGAGAGATGTACTTGAGGGCAATACTATGGAAATGGAAGAGGACGTAGATGAAGATTAGATGGAAGATATGATATTGCGTGAAGAATTAGACAAAGCACTGAAAGATGTGAGTCGAAACACGGTCCCGGGAGTAGACAAATTCCATTAGAACTACTGACAGCCTTGGGAGATCCAGCCATGATAAAACTCTTCCATCTGGTGGGTCAGATGTGTAAGACAGGTGAAATACCCTCAGACTTCAAGAATAATATAATAATTCCAATTCCAAAGAAAGCAGGTGCTGACAGGTGTGAAAATTACCGAACTACCAGTTTAATAAGTCACGGTTGCAAAATACTAGCGCGAGTTCTTTACAGGCGAAAGTAAAAACTGATAGAAGCTGATGTAGGGGAAGAACAGTTTGGATTCCGCGTAAATGTAGGAACACGTGAGGCAATACTGGACCTACGACTTATCTTATAAGACAGGTTAAGGAAAGGCAAGCGTGCGTTTATAGGACTTGTAGACTTAGGGCAATCTTTTGATATTGTTGACTGGAATACACTCTTTCAAATTCTGAAGGTAGCAGGGGTAAAATACAGGGAGCGAAAGGCTATTTACAATTTGTACCGAAACCAGATAGCTGTTGTAAGAGTCGAGGGGCACGAAAGGGAAGCAGTGGTTGAGAAGGGAGTGAGACAGCGTTATAGCCTATCCCCGATGTTATTCAAAAGGACTTGGAAGAGCAGTTGAACGGAATGGACAGTGTCTAGAAAGGAGAATGAAACCTGAACATCATCAAAAGCGAAATGAGAATAATGCAGTGTATTGAAATAAAATCAGGTTATGCCGAGGGAATTAGATTAGGAAATGGGACACTTAAAGTAGTAGATGAAATCTGCTATTTGGAAAGCAAAATAGCGTTTATGGTCGAAGCAGAGAGGATATAAAATGCAGACTGGCGATGGCAATGAAAGCGTTTCTGAAGAAAAGAAATTTCTTAACATCGAGTATAGATTTAAGTCTCAGGAAGTATTTTCTGAAAGTGTTTGTATGGAGTGCAACCTTGTATGGAAGTGAAACATGGATTATAAATAGCTTAGACCAGAAGAAGAAGGTTTTGAAATGTGATGCTAGTAGATCACGCAACATATGAGGAGGTACTGAATAGAACTGGGGAGAAGAGGAGTTTGTGTCACAACTTGACGAGAAAAAGGGATCGGTTGTTAGGACATAATCTGAGGCATCAAGGGATCACCAATTTGTTACTGGAGGGAAACGTGGGGGGTGAAATCGTAGAGGGAGACCAAGAGATGAATACATTAAGCAGATTCAAAAGGATGAAATTTGTAGTAGTTACTCGGAAGTGAAGAGGCGAGCACAGGATAGAGCAGCATGGAGAGCTTCATCAAACCAGTCTTTGGACTGAAAACGCAACAACAATAACAACAAGTATTCAATTGTTCTTTGGGAACATGAAGTCCATTAATGATTGCAAATGGTCTCCAAGTAGCCGAACATATTCGAGAATCTAGTCCATTCCATGTACACACAGCCAACGCCATTATGGAGTCACTACCAGATGGCACAGTGTCTAGTTGACAACCTAGATCAAAGGCTTCGTGGTGTCAGCGGCACATCCGAACTCAGGAAACGCGCCCCATTCGATGTCGTGCTGCTAGCAAAGGCACTCACCTAGGTCGTCTGCTGCCACAGCCCATTAACGCTACATTTCGCTACACAGTCCTAACGGATACGTTAGTCGTTCGTCCCACATTGATTTCTGTGGTTATTTCACTCTGTATTTGTTGCCTGTTAACATTGACAAGTCAACGAAAACGCCGCTGCTCTCGTTCGTTATGTGAGGGCCGTTGGCCACTGCGTTGTTCGTAGTGAGAGGTAATGCCTGAAATTTGGCATTATCGACACACTCTTGTCACTGTGAATCTCGGAATATTGAATTCCCTAACGATTCCCGAAATGGAATATCCTATGCGTCTAGCTCCAATTCCCATTCAATGTTCAAAGTCTGTTCATTTCCGTCGTGCGGCCATAATCAAGTAGGAAGTTTTTTCACATGAATAATGTGATGAAAAGGACAGCTGTGCCAAAGCACTGTCATTTTACAGATTTTGTACGCGATACTATCGCCATGTGTATATGTGTATATCGCTATCGCATCACTTTTGTCACGTTAGTGTAAATACTGGTCGTCCAGCCACCAAGAGCCACTGAGTCAGTCACCAATGTGGAGCGGGCTACAACCGTGAGGCCGTTTAAGCACCGTCTCCCACCACCTTCCGCTGATGTAGTCATGACCATTCGACAACCTACAGGGTCGCCGGGCTTGCGGGCCCAAGCTTCAAAGCAATGGGCCAAGTGTCGAACTGAGACCTTCCTCGCCGACGATACGCTGGGCGTCCATCGGCGCCAGGAGCCGGCAGCCAGACGTCGAGCCCGTGGTTTATACCCTGGATGTCAGTACTTTTGTTTCTCGCCTCAAGCGTAGTATCTCCGTCCCCAAGATACGCTGAGTATGGTGGCCGTAGGGGATCAAACGACAACGCATCGCTGTCGAGGACCGTGGGTTCAAAACCTATCCGCTGCCTGGGTAAATGAGCACAAGACCTCTGCTGGACGAAATATTTAATACATATACCAAGCTGAGCGTGACTGAGTTTGCTCTCGCCAACGCAGTAGTGAACCCAGACGCTCTGCATTAGTATCTGTACCTGCATCCACAGCTATATTCCGCCAGTCACCTTACGGTGTGTAGCGGAGGGTACTTTATGGACCATTATCACTTCACACTTTTCCTGTTCCAGACGCGAATGGTTGGTGGGAATAATGATTACTGACAAGCCTCTGCGTGGGATCGAATATTTATAATTTCATCTTCATGGTCTTCTCGTGAGATATATCTAGGAGGCTGAAATGCGTTGATTGAATCGTCTAGAACTATACACTATCGGAACTTTAATAGTAAATCACATCGTGATGTAGAAATGCAGAACGACCCTCTTGCAGCGTCTGCCACTGGTTTTGGCTGAGCATCCCCGTGACTCTTGCATGCTTACTAAATAAACCTCTAACGAAACATACTGTTCTTCTTTGGATGTTCTGTATTTCCTCTATCAGTTCTACGCGGTATGCACCCAGATTGTCGACCAATTTAGAGTATTGGTCGATCGAGGGTTTTGTATGCCACCTCCTTTTTGAGTGAACTACAGTTTCTGAGGTTTCTTACAATGAATCAGTCTGGCAATTCCTTTACCTATGATTAATTTTACGTATTCGTTCCATTTGAAATCGATCCGTATGTATACTCCTGGGCATTTTATGGAAGCAACTATTTCCAGTGATTCATTTCCAATCGTTTAATCACACAACAGTGGGTGTTTCTGTCTATATAGTACAATATATTACATTTCTGTATGCTAAGCGTCGAGTTCCCCCTCTCTGAACCAAGCCTCGACCCTCTGCATTTCTTCCTGCATTTCGCTACAATTTTCTAGTGTTGTGTCTTCTCTGTGTACAACAGCATCATCCCATAATTTTGTAATTTTTGGAAATATAATTTCAATTTTAGATTATTTGAAATCATTTAAGGGATCGTTACGTAATTGTATCACTTTTGCTTCCGCAGAAATACGGATGCAAGTTTGTTTTACATGCTACTTGCTCTTTGCGAGTTCCGTGAATGGAAGGAAGGGATCGCTCGCATCTGTCTTCATCTGTTAAATTTACAGATAATATATATGTTTACGAATCCTTTCGTTGGCTGAAAGAATCATGTTCTCTCCGTAAATTGTCTAATTACCATAGTTAACACTGGGTTCACACAGGCATTGTCTACCATTAAAGAGGAAGAACATTTGATAATATGTAAACTATTCATAATTCAGCATATAAATGCCATAATGTCATGATACCAATAACTACTTATTTTTTTATACTTAACTGATCATCTGGGTTAACATCAGTACAATGACCGAACATAGACTGCGTAGTGAAATTATGTACTACAAAACGATATGAAGAAATTATTAAAGTTTCTGAGGATTACTGTCAGAACACTGCCAACTAAATCCTTATGGAGCTACCTTAAGAAAAATAATATGTTATACGAGTTACAGTATCGACTAAAGTAGCATTATAGGCTACAATGAATCCTAAACCTTCATGACTATGGATGGCATAAAAGAAAGAGAAACAAGGAAAGGGGGATATGGGTTTAACTCCCGATCATCGACTAGATCATTAGAGACGGAACAGAAGCGCCGATTAGAGGTGGACGTGGAAGGAAATGAGTCGTTTATACTCAACAGAACCCTTTCAGCATTTGAATGAAACGGTTTAGAGAAACAACCGGAAACCTAAATCTTGATAACCGGATGTTGATTTGGGCATCCGTCCTCCCATGATTAGACGAAAATTCAGCTATTTACCTATGGTCACAACCAATTTCATAATGTCTTTATATCGAATTTATAGCATGTTTTGACGCAACCTAGTTACTGATAAACAAATGTCAGACACCGGCAGCATATAGAGTGTTACGAAGAACAAGTTAGGATTGCTTTCACTTTATTTTATATCGTAGAAATAAGTTCAGCACCAAACTTTAGATTAATAAATCATAACCTAATGTGCGAAATCCTGAATCAGGTTGTGCAGTGCCCGTATGATTAATAAAAGCAAGCTCGGAAAGGGGCAAAGGAGGATGGTAGGCTGTGGTGGCAAACAGCTGGTAAGCTGCTAACACCGAGAATTGTGCGGTGGTAAAGAACCTAATTATCTAAGGAAGCCAACGGCTTCGGGCAGATGAGGCCGCAACAGGATTTGGTGTTACTTTAGTGCAAAAATGTCACTGGAAAACATCCGGTCGCGTCTGTTCTTCATATTGCGTGCAGCCATCGATTGTGTTCCCAACGTAAGGGCGGTGGCCTCTTATAACACATATAAGACAAGATACTGCATTTACGAAGTCCGTAGGTAAGCTGCATAAATAGCAGGACGTGATTTTCCAAGAGATAAATTAATTCCGGACGTGAAGTGTCTCCGCTTCGGATGTCCGAGGGGGAGGTGCTGACAGGGAATAACATTTAAACTGGAAATAGTAGAATATTAAGAGTAAAAACATGGAATGGTAACACCTTTTAGATGCTGGTTAGGAGGAGGATCATAAGGAGGAAATTAGAAGAAACTGAACTAACATAATGCTAAACTCATAAATGAGATGGGTAAGGAATGGAGAGCTTTCAGGTTACCAATTCAGAGTACTGTATTTTATTTTGGAGAAACATGTAAAGGAATTGGTGATGTTGGTATAATATTAAGACGAAATGTTAAGGATAAAGTGATGTCAATGAGATGTATAGCTGAACTGTTGATCACAGTGAAAACTCAAAGAACGTAGAAAAAACTAGTGATAATGCAAATATACATGTCCCATAGAAGTCAATCTGATCAATATAAACGAAAACTGTGGCAAGATTGAGGACACAATTGTGACAGAAATGAAGGATATACACTCCTGGAAATGGAAAAAAGAACACATTGACACCGGTGTGTCAGACCCACCATACTTGCTCCGGACACTGCGAGAGGGCTGTACAAGCAATGATCACACGCACGGCACAGCGGACACACCAGGAACCGCGGTGTTGGCCGTCGAATGGCGCTAGCTGCGCAGCATTTGTGCACCGCCGTCCAATTTCGCCACTTTCCTGGATGATGATGAAATGATGAGGACAACACAAACACCCGGTCATCTCGAGGCAGGTGAAAATCCCTGACCCCGCCGGGAATCGAACCCGGGACCCCGTTCTCGGGAAGCGAGAACGCTACCGCGAGACCACGAGCGGCGGACATGAAGAAGTAAAGTGCCGATATTTCATGAGCCATTGCTGTAATTGCACGTGTGCTTTGTGCCTCGCCATCTCGCCGCCTGCCGACCGCCTCATCGATACGAACAGGTTGAAACTTTCAGTACTGTATTCGTGTGGACTAGTGTCACTTTTACTACATACTGTTCAATAATAACTTAAATTTTACCAGAACTGTCCTATCAATTAATTATCCCCACAACTAACCTAGACAGGGTCCTTTCCACATGTTGTGCAATCCGAGTGTCCCAAGATGAAGATTTAAAGTTTATGTTAATGATAATTACCTGTAGACCTATCTATATTAGAATGATGTTTAAATAATTTTGTTGTTAATGAAATACTGGACGAATAATATAGGTCTGACGAAGTTGGAAGATAATGTTGAAATTGGTTTAGTAATGAAGTTTATTTAAATTGAGACGAAAATAACGATAGTTAAATGAGCAGGAAATAAGACAAAAAGAGTGGTAAATCATATATTGGAAATCTAGAATGCTTAAGGCTCTCAATGATCAAACTTTCACTACAGTGATCATAACAGTTTCAGGGTCCCCCCCCCCCTTCTCCTTTCTTTCTTTTCTATTCATTTTAATCCTGAAGTGTACTGAACTGCTTTGACCAGCAAAGTTAAAGTCAATATAAAACCTAAATTTATCAGTGTTTTACCCTTCTTAAAATTGACATTGTAAGTGTGTTTCAAAAGTGCTATTTCTAGGGTAACCTATGCCCGATTTCAGTCGGATCAATAGACAAAACGCAGTTTGTAGAAATCATTATAGTGTAATGTTGTGTATTTATAGCTTGTCCAAATTAGTACAGAAAGTGAAAATATTAGTTCAGTAGATTTTTCTGATTCTAAAGTCTACCATATAATGCAGTATTACTACGTGTTGTTATGCTTGTACGTACATCCACTTGTACAAGGAAAAAACTCACTTAATGCCTAATTAGGCTGGCGAGCGTATTATTAACAATTGGTAGCATCTGCTGTGTATATTTCTTGCCCGACCTAACGTGTAGTTGCACTTTAGACTTGCTTGACGTATCATTGTTGTTACTGAGTGGGTGTAAGTCTGATTTTGCCTCCATTCAGGTACACGCGGTCAACATATTTACTAAAATCCTTTCTTATAAGGTGAAGCCCGTCAACTTACCATAGTACAGGCTTTAAAGAGTTAACGTACGCCCGAGCGGACACGTTACATGTGCACTGCCAAAGAAAAAAGAAAAACTTCTTAACATTAGGAAATACATTGCATGAACAACGTGGAAGAAGAAGATACACACGATCCACACTCCAACTGACTCAAACAGATACCAGATTAACTACATTTTGACGCAGAAAGAATTTAGAAATTTTTTGATGAGTTCTAAGACATTTCCAAGAACGGATATCATTTCAGATTATATCCCATTTAAAAGAGAAATAATTATTAGGTTAAAAATAAAAAAAATATAAATGAAAAGAAATTTTAAACTGGTGAGGCTTCAAAGGAAGAACTGAGGAAGGTATCTGAAGAAAATTTACAGGAAAAAATAGCCAAATACGCAACTTATGAAACGGCAGTAAAAACTTTTGCATTGGCGTTAAGAACTGTAACTAGGAAGCGGTAGCAGAAATAATATCTTAAAAATAAGAATAGAGAAAATAAACCATTATTAACAGCAAAAATGTTGGAGAAGGTGGAACAAAGATGAAAATATAAAGTGTCTGCCACGGAAGGCGGTGGAAAAAAATACAGGGCTCTAAACTACCAACTCCGAAAAGAAACTTATAGTGCAAGAGCTGAAAGGCTACAACGGAAATACTAAGAAACTGACGAAATAGAAAGGAAGGAAAGGTAAGATTCAACGTACGGGGAAGTAAATAACGTGGATTTCAGGAAGTGGAAAGAAGCCACCTTGTGGAAAATAATAATGAAATTGCAAAAGGCGAAAGAACGAGTACTTAGAACACTCATGAGAGGTAAGAGGTCGTCCTGATGCTTCGTATATGGAGAATAAAAATGAATTGCTCAAAGAGTACAAAGGATTTGCACTCATTATGGAAGAAGTTGAAATGTGGGTTAAGAACACGAAATGAGGAAAAGAAACCGATGGAGACGAGAATCTGAATTAACCCATCGAAGGCTTAAGCCAAGGACCTTAACTGTACATAGTATAAGAAGTTTGATATATCATTCGGTAACAACTGAAAGTAGAATGACGAATAGACTATTGCCATGAAAAGTTAAGAGAGAATTGGTCGAAGTGCATTTCGGCTTCAAAAGTAGAAAAGCCACAAGAGATGCAATTAGACAGTTATCAGTAGCAGGGAAACGATGCCTAGGGATGTTTGTGCAGTTATTGGTGGCTTGGAAAAACCTATCGGTGGATTAAACTTCTAGATGTCCGGAAGAACGTCGGGACTGACTAGAAGAAACGGAGGTTAGTAAGCAATTTACATACCAAACGAAGACGAAATAATAAGAGGATATGAGGTAACGAATTAAAATTGGGAGAGAGGACAGACAAGGCTGTTATCTCCCACTTATTGGGTTCAAATGGCTCTGAGCACTATGGGACTTAACTTCTAAGGTCATCAGTCCCCTAGAACTTAGAACTACTTAAACCTAACTAACCTAAGGACATCACACACAGCTATGTCCGAGGCAGGATTCGAAGCTGCGACCGTAACGATCGCGTGGTTCCAGACTGAATCTCCCACGTATTCTGATTTAGTCTGTTTGGTTAAAAACTGCTTCCAAGAAAATTGTGGTGTGACAGTAAGAGAAAGGTAAATAAAACGTAAAAGATTTGCTGATGACATGGTATTACTAAGTGAAAATGACTGTCGTCTCATAGACATATTTGCAACGAAATGCCTAGAGTAACTTGTACCTTTCAAATATCTGCTCTTGACATGTTTGCCCGTTACGTAATTTACATGACGTGCTCGCTAGAATGTCTCAGACAGATTTCAGAACTGACTATATACCGAGACTTCAAGCGTATTAGTGTACCTTAACCTGTATCTGAGACGCAAGAAATGGTTTGGGAGACCTCATCTATTCCCTTCTCGGACGTAAACGAAAAACTTCAGGGATTTACTAACAAACTAACTCAATTGCATTAGAAATATGCTCCGCTAAAGACAGGAAAAGAAAGGAAAAAACCTCCAGTTTGGCTAACTGAAGAACTGAAACAGCTCATGAATCTCATAGACGCTATGCAAACTGCACCTCACGCCTGGAAGTCATATTGCTTTTAAACAGAAATGGAACAAAGTCAGTCAAACTGTGAGAACTGAAAAACTCGGGTAAACCAATACATTTACTGACAACAGAAATCAACCAGCTGTCTTATGGAGACACCTGAGTGGTCTTGGTCTATGTAAGTTAAAAGTTTCAGCTGATCCCATTGTCTTGGCCGCGGAACTGAACCGTTGTTTGACATTACTTACATCCCAACTGAATCAAAATCGTAACTGAGGCTCATTGATTACTTCGATGGGGCAAACGGCTGTAGCCACGAAACATTTTATCTAAAGCATGTTACTTGCAAAACCGCCCAAATCATGCGGATGATGAGTATTAGATCTGCATTTGCAGAGCACGCTGGCATGACAACCCATATAATGAAGCACGTTATTGACCCACCACTGGCCACTGTAACAGATACCTTCACACACTGACCACAAGTTTGTCCCTGAGACTTTGGAACAGGAATTAGTTAAGCCACTACGAAAAAGAACGTTGCCCCACCCTCTGATTACCGACCTATCTGAATTCTTCTTCCACTGCCCAAGGCCGTAGAATATATACCCATGACCAGCTAACAAACTACCTAAAGGCAAACAACCTACTTGACGATTAACAACAAGGTTTCAGTAAACATTGCAGAACAACTTCTGCCATAATAAAGATAAACAGATGGCCTGAAGCTTGCCATGTGTGCAAAAGAGGCGACTATAATATGGTTCTTAGACTTCGCAAAGCTTTGGAAAACTAAGCAGCCTAATTTCTGGCCAACTACGGTGCAATGCTTTCGCTCATACCCGATGCCTCGCCAGCAATGTGTTACGTTCATAACCATAAACTTACAGTAGAGGTAGGTAGTATTAGGTCCAACATTCTTTTAATTGTATGTCAATATGTGTCATCAGTTTTGTCCTGCCGCAAGCAGGACGTGTACGCTGAAGACCTCCAGTTGTATTTAAATGCAAAACCAAAATACCTGGAGACATCTATCGAGAATCTCAATACTCCAGAACGAGCGCATGACACAGGGTTAAAGCTCAACCCATACAAAACCCAAATGTTACTTGTTGGTCGTTCTAGGCTTATTAGCCCGAAATATCGGGAATCGCTACCATCTATAACCTTAAATGGGACGAATGTTAATTTCTCTCCTTCCGTAAAGAATCTAGGTGTAATAACAGATGAAAATCTAACTTGGACATTACTGCAATGTGCAAAAAGGCATCAGTATCTTTACATGCCCTACAAAAATATAAAAAGCTCTTGCCTCTGAGTCTGACAAAGAACGGTGTTATCCGACATTGCCTTTCTCAGGAAAACTCTAGACGCTGGGAGCTGATTATGAATGATTCCTGCGTTCGTTATTTCACCATCAAATACACAGACTAGCGCAGGAATTTCCATACTCTCTGTCTTCTCTACTGTCTTATCAAAGTGCACTATTCTTCATACTTCTCTGTCTGAACAACACGGCAGAAACGCCCCTTCTCTTCAGCTCGAAATCTCTCACTCCATCGTTCAGCCGCTTTCTCGAAGTCCTTCTCAGTTGCGGGAACCTGAATCTGGAGTAAGCGCCCTCATTCTATTACAGAACTGAACAACGTTTCCATTTACCGAGCGACTTGGCGCAGTGGTTAGCACGCTGGACTCGCATTCGGGAGGACGACAGTTCAAACTCACGTCCAGCCATCCTGATCTAGATTCTCCTTGATTTCCCTAAATCGCTTCAGGCAAATGCCGGGATTGTTCTGTTGGAAGGGAACGGCTGACCTCCTCCCTATCCTCCCCTAATCCAATGGGACCAATGACCTCGCTGTCTCGACTCCTCCCTCAAATCAACCAACTAACCAACATCTCCACTTTCAGACGACAGTTAATGACATATCTATTAAATCAACAATAATGATTACCATTGTCCCTGTACGCACTTGTTACACTTGTACATCCTTCTTTCCAACCAGATCTCTCTCATTCCCCAGTATTTTTAGCTGGTGCAGTCTCCTTAAACTTTCTTTCTCAAGAACTCGCTATATCAGAAAACATTTATTTTGTACTCCTGTAAATTGTTTTTATTTCTGCCAATATTATTATTATTATTGTTGTTGTTGTTGTTGTTACTATTGGTTCAAATGGCTCTGAGCACTATGGGACTTAACACCTATGGTCATCAGTCCCCTATAACTTAGAACTATTTAAACCTAACTAACCTAAGGACATCACACAACACCCAGTCATCACGAGGCAGAGAAAATCCCTGTCCCCGCCGGGAATCGAACCCGGGAACCCGGGCGTGAGAAGCGAGAACGCTACCGCACGACCACGAGATGCGGACTGTTGTTACTATTACCACTATTAGGGACAGCAGTAGCAGTACTAGAGGTACTGCTAATATTAACTTTATTAGTTCATAGTAGGTATTATTTACTCACATTGTCACTGTTTACACTCAAGTCGGCTTAATACGATTTCTCACATTAAAATTATTTTTTCTTAGGTAACTATGATGTAAAAAAGGTACGTTATGTGTGAAACCTTATTTCTACGTAATGATCTGCTAATGATATCAGGTTAGGTAAATAAATAAGTTAAGTAACTTCTTTCCTAAAACATCAGCAAATAAAACCAGATATACAGCTAATGCACAAGTAGGGAATCCCATAGCCTACACTCTTGTGAGAAAACCGTTGGCCACATACTGAGTCCGTGTGAGATAAGTAAAGCAGGACGATAACAACAGAGGTCGCCAAACTGCTGGCGGTAGCGGTGTGGAGGGCGACACCCCGCGTGCTGTTGCGTTCCTACTCCCGAGATGTACATCACGCCAGCAACTAAGGAAACACTGCCTCCTCCAGAGGGAGCATGACCCGCTGGGAAAAGCGTCCGTCTCCTCACTCCCAGCCCGCCTCAAGCAAATAACCAGCAAAAATTATTGCCACCTATCTCTCTTCTGAACCCGCCAATAGAATCTAGTTACATAAAGGAAGTTCGTTATTAGAAGGTGCTATTGTCGATTTAGACGCGGAGGTAAGTTACTGTATATAGTGTGGAGTTACTCCCTTCAATTCGCCTTCTATTTTTCCAAAGATGTATTTTTCCTTGTACGACCGTGTATGTAATATTGATCGACGTTACGAGTTACGCCTGGTGTGAACCACAAATTCTTCTAAATTCTTTGCTCTGAATTCCTAAATATTTTCGAGCAGTAATTTGTAGATTTTAATAGGAAACAAGCCCTTTATAATCATATAAGTTATTTGTAGACGAAAACTTCAGAATTTTGTACCAAGTGAAACCTTTTTCTAGCTTTTTTCTGGATTTATACACGGACATTTATTTACTTGCTGCGGAAAGTGGCCACATTAACGAACTCGAGATGGAACCTTTCGTGTTAATTGTGGTAGATAGATTTGCAGATGCGGAAACTCCTCTTGTTCAACTGAAATTTCGGACGTATCTTTCGGACATCTTTTGACTGAGCTGACAGACTGAAGCTACAGCACTGGCAATTGATATTTTATTTTTAAAATAACAGCTGTAGATACACGCAGGCTTTCCCTTTAAAAATATTCTACAGCGCTGTTCATGAGTACCTTCGGTGTTTCGTATGAGGACTGCAGTAAAACTACAAAAAATGTAGGGAAATGATGCATATGAAATGACAGAACATCCTTCCCAGTTTCGATATGTAATGCGCGCCGTGGCATAGTTTCACTACTCGGCAGGCGTGTCAGCATATGTTGATAAATCGTCCGTTCTTTTTTTATAATGGGGGACAGAAAAGTTTCCGTTCGAAGATCAGACAGTCCTGAGTCGGTACGCCAAGTAGGCAAAATCGCAGTGAGCGCTGAGGTAATGATTCCACCGACGCAGCAGGTTGAAAATACCCGTTTGGTAAAATACCGTGTTCTGCAGCGTGAAGAAGTCGGTGACTGCCTCCTTGTGTTACAGGTATCTTCGACCCTTCATGGCCTTTTTTGAGACTGATGGTCTGATAATCGCATGGCGAGAGATCAGGGTGCTCGAAAGTCTACCACTTGAGTTGCTGTCCGTAATGGAGGAGTCTGGCCTCGCAGTTAGACCAGTGTCTTATGTCGAACCGTGACCGGCATGGAACTTGGTGCACCATTCCACAACAGAGGTTTTCGACAGACATGTTACCCATACACATACTTCATTCTCCGATGGATGTTACCGGTCTTTGCTCTTCGGCAGCCAAGATAAGAATAACAGCATGTTGGCCCTATTTGGACTCATTTGGTAATACCGTCGCCATAGTTCACGTGTCCGCATTTACTGGTAACACGCCGGAAAGACATGAATGCCACACTACAATTCGGCGCTTATAGACCTGGATCGCAGTCGGGCTACGTTGCATAAAGCTTACAGCAACGCCCTCACATTAGTTCACGTTTGCAGACAGACAAAGCAGGCTGTTGCGTCTTCCCGGGCAGTTCGTGTCTGCGACTTGGATGAAATGCTCGCACATATTGACGTTTGCCGTGTCGCAAACGTTGACAGCGTTGAGCACTACTAATGCGAGTTGAAAACGTGGATAAATACTCTATTAACTCATTTTTGTCTAATTTCAGTATGTCTTGAAGTTTTGGACCCATCACCTACTTAAACCCCAGAGATACTTGTTTATGTAATGAATGTTAAATTTTCAAATATCATTGCTCTTTGTCCTCTTGAGATTCTAAAGTTCGTTAATTTGTCAATGAACGACGTTTAATGCAAGTGAACTGTTTTTACAGAGAGCCAGCGCGCTCCTTACGGCATCCCTCTGCACGTAATCACACTCTCGTGCGTCTGGTGTACACATTTTATACAGTCGGATCTCACGACATTAAGGCGAAAATCTCGATAGTTAAAATTATTTGAGGATATGTATTCGTTAACATTAACCAGAAAAGGGAGACCTAAAGAGACCGACTACTAAGATGGGTTTAGAAGGCCGACCGGGGTGGCCGTGCGGTTCTAGGCGCTACAGTCTGGAGCCGCGTGACCGCTACGGTCGCAAGTTCGAATCCTGCCTCGGGCATGGATGTGTGTGATGTCCTTAGGTTAGTTATGTTTAAGTAGTTCTAAGTTCTAGGGGACTGATCAGAGCCATTTGAACCATTTTTGAGCTTAGAAACAAAATTAAGAGGAATCACGTGAAAATTTGCCATCACGTGATAAGAAAAAATGTATGTGGAAATCTTTAAAGAAATTGCATAAACAAACCGCGATTCATTTCTCTCTTTCTTAGTTTACGTACTCTAGAGCGTCATACACAAAGGCTCCCAGGTTGATTCAATGTTCCTTGATTCGGTTTGTTATGGCCACAGTCAGGTACAGGTTGGAGGAGACAAGGTGGGCAGGGTTCGTATCCCGAGGCCTGGCCACGTTGCATCCCCTTTCCCGCCGCCGAGCTGCACCCTCATACTGCTCATGTTAATTTTACTTATTTATTTAGTTTTATTTTTATTTTTTGTCCACATGTATGCTGAGGAAAACAAATCAAAACTAGTCCACCCATCCGGAAACTTGGGAATCCCGCAATGTGATACAGGATGGCTGGCGGGCCGAGTCCAAGGTGCAGGCGCGTCATGTTTCATTCCTAATCGAGCGAGTACCTGCGACGCCAGGAACACGCCAACTTAGTGGAGGCGTGGTAAAAACTCTGTTAAGATAACTGGCAAAATATGCGCGATAACGGGAACTGCACGCAACTGCTGCATGTGCAATCTGCAAGTATTGCCAAAAATCAAGGCGCGAGTGAGGAACATCTGCACACAGATATTCCAAAGTCCAGTCCTTTATCGAGAGAACTGCCCAAGACGTTTTTTGCAGGAAAATATTCCAATAACATGTGGCGGCACTCGTAGAAAACACGTGATCATTTGCCGCCCCAACAAACAGGCATACGCAACCGCTACCCAGTTGAGTCGGTGAGGATCATCGTCGACATAACGACAGACAGCGCAGACGGAAGAGTCCGCCAGTCCTATGGCATGGAGTTGTTGATTAGATGGAAACTTCCCACAGGTCGTATAATACCAAGTTCATCTGATATACGTCGAAAAGATGCTATGAGGAATGTGTCGCCAAATGGAAGTTCACCGCAACAATGGGAACTTACGTTCTAGTACGTTACAGGAGACACCACGCAAGAAAATGACGTAAAAATCCTTCTCCCTCGGCAGGTGTGTTTGTGGGAATTCAGCGCGAGCGTAACTGAGTTCCACAATGAAGGCCGCGATGTGTGCAAACGCGGTCCTTATGCTACCGACCGCGACCGGCGGACAGAGGGACACTGGCACAAAAACGCAAGTAAATGGTGCGTATTGGAGGCCTCGACACTGCGCCATTGTTTGTGCATCGTGCCATGTAAAGTGTTGCCGCACGATAGCGGATGTTTATGAGATCCAGCCCTCCCGAACACGGGGGCCATTGAGTATGTCACAGCGTACTTTGAAGATGGACCGAGCCGTCAGAAAGTATCTGAATGCCGCTTGAATACAACGTCCTATAGTAATCGGCAGCGGAAGAGTGTGGGCAATATGAACCATTCTGGATGCTACTCAGACATTCGGGTAAGTAACACGCTGCAACGTATCGAGGCGATTTAGGGAGCTGTGACTGATCATCATGTGGGTAATTCTCAAAACGTGACGAAAGCTGACCGCCGCTGTACGGCGCGTTGACGACGTAAATGTGATCCCACGAGAGCGGAGATGTTAGACACAACAGGGCAGGGGCGCCAGAACTTCCGGGGTTAGCCCGCGACCAATAGACAGCGCCGTGGATTTGCGCACATTCATCACACTTCCAGCCGCTCTCCCAGGAGCCGTGATGGTGTGGAGGATCCGTGCGACTTTCTCCCGAGAACTAACGAGCATCAGGAGGTCATCTGATTATGCACGACATCGGAAGGTGTAACCAGACAACTGCGTCATCAGCAGGCTCACAAGTGACTCCAGCGCGGCTGCATTTCCACTGAGCTACGGATGCAAGACTCACGATACCTCTTCAAAGCTTCACTTCCGCCAGTAGCTCGTCTCCTACCTGACAAACTTCACAGAAGTTCTCCTACGAAGCTAGCGAGACAAGCACTACTGGAAGAGAAGATGTTGTAGAGACGTGTCTTAACCACATCCTGGGGGATGTTTCCAGAATGACATTTTGACTCTTCAGCGAACTATGCGCTGATATGAAACTTCCTACGGATTAAAACTGTGTGTCGGACCGAGACTCGAGCTCGAGACCTTTGCCATTTGCGGGGAAGTGCTATACCAACTGCCAGGAAGTTTCATATCAGCGCACACTTCGTTGCAGAGAAAATTTCATTATGGAAACATTTTCCACACTATGTCTAAGCCACGTCTCCGCACTAACCATTCTTCCATGAGTGTTAGCCCCAGAAGTTTCGCAGGAGAACTTCTGCGAAGTCTGTAAGGTAGGAGAGGAGGTATTGCCGAAAGAGAAACTGCGAGGAGGAGCCGGGAACTATACTTGGTTTTCTCAGTTGGTAGAGCGCTTGCCAACGAAAACAAAGGTCCCGAGCTCGAGTCTCAATTTGGCACACATGTTTAATCTGCCAGGACGTTTAATGCATTACTTACGTTGGAATGCACATAACCTAAAATTCTATTTTTCAAGTAAGTGGGCTGAGCTCAAATGAGATCGGAAACCTGGCAGTATAGTTCAGCGAACAGTGCTCACATCTTGAGTTGGAGGAGCAACTGGACACCTGAAGGTGGTTCTATGGATATAGCAGTGCAAAGGAATGCACCTAA
Organism: Schistocerca cancellata; assembly: GCF_023864275.1. Lineage (NCBI taxonomy): Eukaryota > Metazoa > Arthropoda > Insecta > Orthoptera > Acrididae > Schistocerca > Schistocerca cancellata. The sequence goes on from NC_064629.1 coordinate 576,622,227, forward strand.
GTTCAGACACTAAGTTGATCCAATGCCGCCATTTCCACTGTACATAAAGATGGACTGGCACGTTGCCTTAGTTATCGCCAAAGGGAATTTTTCACTAAAATGTTACTCAATTTACTAGTTGCAAAGCTTTAGATGTGAACATTACTGCCGCTCGAATTATGGAAAAACCAGAAGCCGGTTATACACACACGTATTATATACATGTGCGCCGTAAATTTTAGCTGCACGCTTTTAACCCCACAGGTTTACATCGATCAACTGCGTCCGTGGCTCCTTTTTCCAGCGCGACATTTTTGGTTCACGCATAATTATAAATCACTCTTGCGTATTCTGTTATAGTCCATTACACACAATTACAATGAATTTTGTCACAGTACTTCGGCATTTCGTTTTGGAATAAATGCGTAACGTTCGGGTGCACGCGAAATGTGTCGCATCGTTCAGTAGTAGTCTGAAAAATATTTGAAGCTAAATAACAGGCGATTCAGTCTATAAAGCAATTTCTCTCAAAAGCGAGGTTCACAGACGGTGAATAATAATAATAATTCAGAGCCGTTCACGAGAAAAATAACAGAAATTACGACCATCGACTTCAAGGGTATTTGAGGATGTTTCTTTCCTTGAACGGGTGCGGTTGTAGGAGAGGGATTCAGTCTCTGGACATTTAATGTTTCAAACTGCATTACAAAGTTGTATTGTCCTACGTAAAGTTATCAGGTATATCAACTTAGTCTTTCTTTCTGTGCTTCTGTCTGTTGCACGTAAGAGTATGCATGTTCGCCATTAGAAAATAGCGCGAATGACTCGGTAGCCAGACCCCAGATTGGACTCCACACTCCCTTCAATTCTGACGCAATTTAATTGTCTAACAATTTAATTAGTAAAAAGATTCATAAACTTATGGTATGATAGACTATGGGTTTATTTTAATTTGTTTGTGTTTCGTCGTTGACATTACTGTCTACCTGATAACGACGTAACACAAAGATCGAACGTTGTAGGCGACCACACAGCTTAGAAACATGCTACAAACCCCTCCTCCCTTCGTCCTCCCAATTAATTCTCCAAAGCGAACAGTTTAGTGCGAGCAGTATCTTTGGCTGTCAGTTGTTCCAAAAAAGTTCATAAACTTAGGCCGCCGAATTAGTGCTGATGAAAGCGTGTGTGGAAAGGTGCATGCTTGAAATTATTTTGACGGTTTGGTTCTATCTACCTTGGTAACACACACAAGTGACTTTAGAGAAGTGTTTTTTGTATTGTGTTATATTATGAAGCCACAGTATTTCTGAATAAATGCCTGTTAAGTCACCTGATAGTCTCTAATCACATGAGAAATGTAGAGAGCGCGACACTTATATGTTGTCTAGCCACCGACAAGCAGGTAGATGTCACGGAGGTCCAGCCAAAGAATTTTGGTATCTCCAGAAGCGCACTACCTGGATACCAAAAAAATGAGAAGGTGTCTTCCTCACACTACACAGGTTTGCGTATAAACATTATATCTAACTTGAAATCTTTGACATTAATTGATAAATATATGTTGCGAGATGCGCGTTATTAACTATCAACTCAGTGTTTCCTCAATGCCTATATTGCCAGCAGAAAAACTTATCTTCCATTTTTTGTTTGATCAGTGGTTTAGTCAATAATTAAAATCAGAAGTTTTTGTTTTGTTGAAGCATCAGTCTCATGTAGGCCATCACAGGCAGCGAAGGAAAATGCGAGCCAGCTATCGACATTGGATACTGCATTAATGCTTGCGTAATACCATGAAGCGCGGCGTTCTACCATTAGCGGAGGACGAGATTAATTCGTGCTATGGTACAAAGCAACATTTCAACAGCCGACTTCTCGGCGGGCACCCGAATCCTTCAGATAACCCTGGCCGGAGTTAAGTACATGCCCCCTATCGTGGTGCTCGCAGCTCGGCTGATAGCAGCATTCCACTGTTTCCGTGTGTTCGACCTGCACAGGTTCTGCGCCTGGCGTCTGTCGAATGTGTCACCAAGTTGATACATCTTCATTGAGCAGCGTCATCAACTGGGCGAAGCCGCTGGTTTAGGAGACATATGATTTTGGGCTTCGAACTGGATCCGCGCAGGTGGGTGGCATCACCTGACACTCAAGTCAGTCATCGAGAGCCCTGGGTCCTACTCGAAGCGTCTGAAGCTGACTGAGGTAAGAAAAGCCAGTTGGACGTTGATGTTGTAACAAGCAGCCACACGAGAGCTTTCCTGGCACAACAGACATATACAAGGTGAAGTACGCCACATTCACTCGACGGCACTCGGCATGTAGACCTACCAGTCAAGTCTGGCGGAAGTACAGTGTTACACCGATCTCTCGAATGATTTACTATTGAAACGTTTCGTACGTTTTGCGATGAACGTTCAGCATTTAAACGAAACACGTTCATGACAATCTTATAGTAATTTTATGAATGGATCAGGTTTATATATAGTAATTTTACGAATGAAACAGGTTTATAATTTGGTGACTGTCAATTGTGAGCTACAGAAAAGTAGTGATAGCTCCATAATCGTTTGTTTGCGGAGAAATGATATGCATCTCTTCTATTTCTTGGAGTGATCTCGAAAGGTCACTTCATTTTTTGTGTAAGTAAAATGTCACTCTGGATACAGTGGATACTTACAGACAATTGAGTCCGAGCTAAATCTACTGTCTAAATGAATTAAGTAGGAAAAAATGCGATGAGCATTAGTCTTGGTCCTGCTAAGCGCGCAGTCCCTAACAACAGTTTTAGCGATAAGGGATACCACAAAAATAATTAGTCAGGATGTGTCAAACTGAACTGGAGTCCCGCTGCGCATGAATGTGGATCTAGTACTGTAACTCGTCTCCTCAATTGGAAAATTTTCTCCTCTAATAAGAATGTTGTAAAACCTGTGCTGGTATACTAAATATAGCACACCATTCCCAAATGATTGATTACAGTGTGTCAGAAAGTAGGCCTGAATCTAAAAACGTACGTGAAAGTAAGTGGCGCTGGATTCTACCATCACTGATACATAAAGTGGCTGCGTTGTATCTGCTCTAAAACATTTTAGCTGCTTTTTTATCCGTTATTACCACGTTTGTGTTATTGTCGTACCATTGATTTCAGTATATTACAAATATTTTGACTGAGTAAAACACTTCAGTATGATTTGTTAATTGTTTTGTCTTGAATGGATCTGTAGCAACGTTAACTTACGCTTTTCTCATGCTCTTTGACCATTCTACATATTACTAATTTGATAACAGAGTTTGCACGGTTCATAACCTATGCAATATGTTTCATATCACTTCTCCAGCGCAACATTAAATGCCGAATTTTACATACGCCAGTACAAGTACTGTGCTCCGTGCTTTAGATAGCATGGTCAACTTAATAAAAAGCCAAAAATACATAACTGTGTTGTTACAACATTTCGGAGTCTGTTAATCATTACAGTATCAATAGTTTCCTTGAATCTCTTCCTTCAAAGCGCAGATGATTCCTTGAAGAATGTCACTGACGAATCCTAAAACGCCGCCACTCTCGACCTCAAAGTCGACAGGACGTGAATCTCTGACCTTCTATCAACATCATACTTGACCTGTTATGTCCTAGTAGCATACGGCATATACATACATCGGGTAGGCGTACTTATTTAACTTTATATAACATATCTGAAACTGACAACGTCATCTATAGATGAGACCATAAAAGAAAAAAATGATCGAAAATACAATTAGACGTGATTGCGTAAAGATTGATTGACATTGAGCATATATCCTGTGTTAAACTACAAACCCCTCCGCAATGTCACATGAGGTCAAGACATGGGTCTGTATTAATGGCCAGCTGGATGTAAACGTCAAGATCGGCAGACTATTACAAACTATTCGAGAGAAGCGGGTTGTGTAGGAACACTGGTAGTTACCCTCTCCTTTTATTTCGCATGCAGCCATAATGGCAAAACGTGTCTATTTAGCACCTTCCGATTGACATTAGTGTAACATTTCTATGGTTTAACCAATGTTCTTTACGTAGGTGTGAGACTATGGTTCGCTTCATTTAGGGTTCATCTAAGGGAGAAGTATGTTGCGTTCAGATACGTAAAACAGCGTTTGGTGTCCGAAATAACTGAGCCGAAGCCACTGTAATGACTGGCAGTTTACTTTTAGCTGCTAATTAATTTAAGCCAATTAATATCTCACTTTCTCTGATACTACCGCGGATACGATATGATTTAAGTATCACTCAATACCTTATTCGGCAGATGCACTTGAAGTCGACTAGCTGACACAGGCAATCAGTACATCGCTTGGAAAATTTTTCTGCGTCCAGTATTCGTCAGGAGACTATTTCCTAAAACCGCACACAAACCTTTGATGGCAGCTGGTAAATTTACAGCTCCCTTCCGACTTGGGTACTGGGATATTGACGCTGGTTCCTTCCATTCGTTAACGGGAGTGCCCAGCATGAACTCATAACATCGTGAAACGATTAAACGGAACGAGCACATAAATTCCATTGTAGGGAAGTTAACTGCAGATCGTTCCTGCACGGCTCTGGTAAAGTATCCTCCATCAGCAGAAACGGCGAGTTGAGGCAGGCATGTGGCCAGTAGTTTAGTGACTTGTTGTGCAATTCCAGTATTACAAAAGACATGTCAGAGTATTTACAAGTTTAGTCGAGTTTTAAAAACTATATGTTACAAACCAGAGGATTAGAAAGACAAATGAAAGAAACGCCTATTATAGATCGAGAGTGCGGTAAGATCCCATTTATTTGCTGTCTTTCGTGCTTAATGAGCAATGTGCCTTTTCCTTTTCCCCTCGTGTTTATTTTGCAACCATAACCAGTTTACCTTGAGCTATCATTCACATCCGTAATGAAATAAGAAAATTATCGTACTTGTGTTTTGGCTCTCTTCATACTTAACAGATTGCATATTAGGGTCACCAGCCTCCCTTTATCTTCAAAACACTGCGAGACGAGCGTTTTCAACCTATTAAACGTTCGTAAGCCTAGTGATCACCTCAGCCTTCGAGGTCCATGGCTCTTGCATTATATCGCAGAAATACGGGATGATTATCAACAAACAAGCTTCGCCATAACATGTAATGCAAAAACAGATAGGGAAACAAATAGTACAGGCTACGCACAGCGAAACAAAAGTATATATGAATATAGAATTACAAAATACCCTTTATTTATTTTAACATCATTCAGCAGAATCACGTTTTTCCCACGCGTATGGACATTTATTTAAATTTTTGCATGTCCCTCTCCTGCCCGTAACAGGGAATTCTGTTATTCAATTGCACGTTACGGCGTCCCTCCCTAGGCGAGAATACCTCAGTATTTTCATTTCTTACAGGTAAAATGGTTCAATATTTTATCTTTGTGTTGTCGTACGTCTATTACGCTCACCAAGCCTGCGTCTGTTCAACTCTTCCCCGGCATCTTCGTTCTCTCGCCAAGCGCGGTCACGCGGGGCCCTCTCTGTTCTGACTACATCTTTTCTCTTCTATGGGCAGCCACTTGAATTTCACTCCCTACTGCAAGGCCACCTGACTGGCTGTCTTTGCACTGTTAACAACAATCCTCTCGGACTGGATATAATATGTCTTTCTCTGCAAAATATTGCAGACAACATCCTTGGGCCACACGCTGGTTAAACCCTTCTTCAGATTATCCAGACAATGGGATTTTTACGAAACTGTTATCCCACCCACCTGTCCAATCATGAGAGCTTCCACGAGTGGCTCGTGTTGTTCGCTAAGATCATTGAAACAACCGCAAGCTGTCTACCTGAGCTTAACTGCGAGTTCCTGTGGGAACAATGACACTGCCGACCATCTATAGAAAATACGTCACGTTTAAATTTCCAACCGATCCCTTTTTTCCGAATTGAGCGAGGTGACCATTGATCAGCACACGCATCCGGTAGGGCGACGGTTCACATCCCCGTTCAACCCTCCAGGTGTAGCTTTTTCTCAACCGTCGCTATACGAAGGGGGTCGACACTTCATGCCCACCTTTACAAAATACTGTAATCTAGTCAGTTAAAAAATATAACGTAAAAATTTAAGTCTTAGTAGCAAAACGTGACTCCTCCCAATGAATATCGCATTCAGTATTTTCAGGTTCTGGACGTTTACTTACGCAGCAGTATCTCTTCAAAAAGTATGTTGTGTGTAAGAGTCAACAATAATCACCGAATTTTGCATTCTTTAAATTTTTTGCGATGGGCATAAAGTAACAACCCCGTTAGTGGTACACATTACCGAAAATGCGTTGATATTCGCAAGAATGTGCTAAAATATTTAAGGTTCTGGATCGTACTTACACATCAGTATCTGTTTAAAAAATATGTTTTTAATATAAGTCAAGGGCAATTATTAAAATTTTGTAATTTTGTTTTTTTAAAAAGTTTTTTATGGTGCACATAAAGTAATCGACCTCCCCCCTCACCCTTTGGTAATGCGTTGTTGTTGCTAATGTTAATATCCATTAACCGCTCTAGTTAAACGTCAGGATGGTTCCTTTGAAACGGATACGCCCGATTTATTCCCCATTCCTTCGTAATTCGAGCTTGTGGTTCGTCTGTAATGACCGAGCTGTCAACACGACGATAAACTCTAATCTTCCTTAATTTAATTGCTTTTCTTTTGAAATGCTTCTTTAGGAATATATTGGATATTATGTACTGTAAACTGACGTACTGTATGTACAAGGTCAAAATCTGACTAATTCCTTCAGTGAGGAACGATTCTGGGTCACAGCCTAAACTGAAGTAATATTACTCTTCGGTTTCTGCTGCCCTCAAAATAGTTCTGAAAATACAATAATTGGCTAATAATACTCTGATATGCCGGATAACAGTTACACGAAATCCATCTATTAGGGCAAGTGCCTGTAACTGAATTCAACAGTTCTGTTTTGTGTAAGAAAGCCGGCCGGGGTGGCCGAGCGGTTCTAGGCACTACAGCCTGGAACCGCGCGACCGCTACGGTCGCAGGTTCGAATCCTGCCTCGGGCATGGCCGTGTGTGATGTCCTTAGGTTAGTTAGGTTTAAGCTGTTCTAAGTTCTAGCGGACTGATGACCTCAGAAGTCCCATAGTGCTCAGAGCTATTTAATCATTTTTTTTGTGTACGAAAACAACACTAAGATCTATTGGAAGGCTGGATAATACACAGTTTATAGTGATATATCTGGCTTTGTACGGAACTGCTTCAGCTCACTGATGTGGTGGTGATTTACATTCTTTGCACTGCATTATTTCGATTACGTCACATTCAAACAACATATCATTTTAGAGAACTCAGGGCATCAAACTACTAGATAAAGGCAATCGAATACACTTAAATGGCTATATTTTTGTCAATAATCGTACAATTACTGAGCCGCAGTGAACAGTTAATTACTTTATCTCAGTACATTACAGGGAGATTCTAACACCAGAAACAATACATACACAAAATGACAGCAATGCACATTCTTTGCTTCTTTTCGATACTATTTAATCTTTCTTAACTACGGGATCTGCTGTACTCAAGTTTTGATAAGTTTATATTATTAACTTTGTGGTCGGATGGGCTTCCTGTCGCTGCAGTTGCGTTACTTCAGGTGGGTGAGTCGTGTGCGCCACCTGGCCGTGAATTTGGTAAATTTTGTTGCGTCTGATCTTATTTTTTTAAATACTTGTGTACAGAAGTTTATGAGGCGGAAAGTGGGGATCAACCCAGCGTTTGCCTAAGCAAGCGTGGAAACTCACTCAGGCTCGCCGGTTTATCAGCGACGATTGGTAACCCGTCACGCGGATTCGATCCAGGGCTGACTCACCTCCCTATGTCGCAGGTTATAGCTTTGTGAGTTACGCTATACGAGCAGGTGACAGTGATATACATGCATCAAAAAACTGGTTTTAAAATTTTATATTTTTGGGGTAAATGCTGTTAGTGTGATTGTTAAATATCATACATTTTGTCTTCATCTTACTGTCTCAGATCTGCATAAGAAGTATTAATTGTGATTCCAAATGGAAGAAACTTACTTCCTGCTCAGGTCACCTAAACTTGTACACAGATAAAGTCAATGTAAATATATTTTAATTTAATTAGCCATTTTCAGGTGACACCAAATAAGAAAGCATAAATGCATGGCAGTAGGGCCGGTCAGTCGTGAGGAGCTGCGCCAACGCCAATAAAGCGCAAGAGAGCGTAGGACCAGCAATCGAGGCGCCCGATTTCGCCTGTCTAGACAGTGAACAAAATGTCCATTGACAACATCATGATTTAAAGCGAAAGCCGGCCGCGGTGGCCTAGCGGTTCTAGGCGCGTCAGTCTGGAACCGCGCGACTGCTACGGTCGCAGGTTCGAATACTGCCTCGGGCATGGATGTGTGTGATGTCCTTAGGTTAGTTAGGTTTAAGTAGTTCGAAATTCTAGGTGACTGATGACCTCAGATGTTAAGTCCCATAGTGCTCAGAGCCATTTGAACCATTTTTGAAGCGAAATTCTCGAATAAGAAAACAAGTTATTCAACAGTTGCCTGTAAATTCTGCTACGCCGTATCGAACAACAATAATCTACACGCGCAACCGTGGAAAAATCCGAACACAAACTCTAGGCGTTGGCTACAGATACTAGTGTTGTTGTTGTTGTTGTTGTTATGGTCTTCAGTCCAAAGACAGATTTGATGCAGCCCTCCATGCTACTCTACCCTTTGCATGACTCTTCCCCTCCGAGCTACTAGTGCAACTTACATAATTCTGAACCTGCTCAATGTATTCTTCTATTGGTCTCCCCTACTATTTTTACCCCCACGCTTCCCTCCAATAATAAACTGGTGATACCTTGATGGCTCAGAATGTGTCCTACCAACCGATCCCTTCTTCTAGTCACGTTGTGCTGCAAATTTCTCCCCAATTCTATTCAGTACCTCCTCATTAGTTACGTGATCTACATATCTAATCTTTAGCAATCTTCTGTAGCACCACAATTCGAAAGCTTCTATTCTCTTCTTGTCTAAACTGTTTACTGTCCATGTTTCACTCTCATACACGGCCACACTCCATACAAATACTTTCAGAAAAGACTTCCTAGCACTGAAGCCTATATTCTGTTAATAAATTTCTCATCTTCAGACGCACATTTCTTAAAATTGCTGGTCTAAATTTTATATCCTCTCTACTTCGACCATGATCATTTATTTTTCTTCCCAAATACCAAACCTAATTTATTACTTTAAGTGTCTCATTTCGTAATGTAATTCCCTCTGCATCACCTGATTTATTTCGACTATATTCCATTATCATCGTTATGAATTTGTTAACGTTCATCTTATATCCTCCTCTCTTCCAAGTCCTTTGGTGTCTCTGACAGAATTACAATATTATCGGTAAAGTCAGAGTTTTTATTTTTTCTCCCTGGACTCAAATTCCTACACCAAATTTTTCTTTTGTTTCCTTTCATGCTTGCTCAATATACATACTGAATAACATCGGGTATAGGCTACAACCCTGTCTCACTCCCTTCTGAACCACTGCTTACCTTTCGTTGCCTTCGACTCTTATAACTGCTTTCCGGTTTCCGTACAAATCGTGAATAGATTTTTGCTCCCTGCATTTCACCACTTGCGCTTTAGAGTTTGAAAGAGATTCTTCCAGTCAACATTGCCACATGCTCTCTATAAGTTTACAAATGCTATAAACGGAGGTTTGCCTTTCCTTAACCTATCTCTTATGAGAAATCTCAGGGTGAGCATTGACTTACGTTTTCTTACATTTCTCCGGAATTGATCTTCCTCGAGGTTGGCTTCTACAAATTTTTCCATTCTTCTGTATTGAATTCGTGTTAGTATTTTGCAACCATGACTTATACAACTGATAGTTCGGTAATTTTCACACCTGTCAGCTCCTGCTTTCTTTGTGATTGGTGTTATTATATTCTTCTTGAAGTCTGAGGGTATTTCGCTTGTCTCATACATCTTGCTCAAGGCTCTCAGTAGTTGTATCCCTGGGGCCTTGTTTCGACTTACAACTTTCAGTGCTTTGTCAAATTCTTCACACAGTACCGTATCTCCCATCTAATCTTCATCTACATCTCATTCAATTTCCATGGTATTGCCCTCTAGTACATTCCACTTGCACAGACCCTCTATATACTCTATCCACCTTTCTGTTTTCCCTTCTTTGCTTAGGATTGGGTTTCCTTCTTGATATTCATACAGATGGTTCTCTTTTCTCCAAAGCTCTCTTTAAGTCTCCTGTAGGCAGCATCCATCTTACCCTAGTGATATATGCTTCTGCATCCTTACATTTGCCCTCTAGCCATTCCTGCTTAGCCATTTTGCACTTCCTGTCGCTCTCATTTTTCAGATGTTTGTATTACATTCGCCTGCTTCATTTATAGCCTTTTTGTATTTTCTCCTTTCATCGTTTATAGTCAATATCTCTAGTTTTACCCAAGACTTTCTACTAGCCCTCGCCTTTTTACCCACTTGATCCTCTGCTGTCTTCACTATTTCATCTCTCAAAGCTACCCATTCCTCTTCTACTGCATTTCGTCCTCTGTTCTTGTCAGTCGTTCCCTAATGCTCCCGCTGAAATTTGCTACAACCTCTGGTTCTATCAATTTATTCGGGTCCCAACTCCTTAAATTTCTGCCTTTTTGCAATTCCTTCAGTTTTAATGTACAGTTCATAACGAATAAATTGTGGCCAGAGACCACACCTGCCCCTGGAAATGTGTTACAGTTTAAAATCTTGTTCCTAAATCTCTGTCTTACCATTATATAATCAATCTGAAACCTTCTGGTGTCTCCAGGTCTCTGCCACGCATACAAACTTCTTTCAAGATTCTTAAACTATGATTAAATTATGCTTTGTGTAAAATTCTACCAGGCGAGTTCCTCTTTCTATCTTTCGTTGTCTTCCTTTCCCTAATATCGAATTCCAGTCCCCCATGAGTATTAAATTTTCGTCTCCCTTAATTATCTGAATAATTTCTTTTATCGCATCATATATGTCTTCAATCTCTTTATCATCTGCACAGCTAGATGGCGTATAAACTTGTACTACTGTTGTAGGTATGGGCTTTGTGTCTATATTGGCTAAAATAATGCGTTCATTATGCTGTTCGTAGTAGCATATTCGCGTTCCTTTTTTTTCTTTTTGTTCATTGCTAAACCTACTCCTGCGCTACCTATATTTGATATTGTATTTATAACCCCGTAGTCACCTGACCAGAAGACTTGCTCCTCCTGCCACCAAACTTCACTAATTCCCACTACATCTATCTTCAACCTATCTATTTCCCTTTTTAAATTTTCTAACTTGCACCACGTGATCAAAAGTATCCGGACACCTGGCTGAAAGAGACTTACAAGTTCGTGGTGCCCTACATCGGTAATTCTGAAATTCATTATGGTGTTGATCCAATCTTCGCAAAGATGATAGCTTCCACTTTCGCAGGCATACGTTCAATGTTCAAGTTTCTTTAGGAATGGCAGACCATTCTTCACGTAGTGCTGCTCTGAGGAGTGGTATCCATGTCGGTCAGTGAGGCCTGCACGAAGACGGCGTTCCAAAACATCACAAAGGTGTTCTGTAGCATTCGGGTCAGGGCTCTGTGCAGGCCAGTCCATTACAGGGATGTTACTGTCGTGTAACCACTCCGCCACAGGCCGTGCATTATAAATAGGTGCTCGATCGTGTTGAAAGACGCAGTCGCCATCCCCAAATTGCTCTTCAACAGTGGGAAGCAAGAAGGTGCGTAAAACATTAACGTACTGCCACGCTGAATGACAAGGGGTGCAAGCCGCCTCCATGAAAAACACGACCACCGCCAGAGAATTTTACTGTTGGCGCTACACACGCTGGCCGATGACGTTAATCGGGCATTCGCCATGAGGACACCCTGCCATCGGATCGCCACATCGTGTACCGTGATTCGTCACTCCACACAACGTTTTTCCACTGTTCAATCGTCCAATGTTCACGCTCCTTACACCAAGCGAGGCGTCGTTTGGTATATACCTGCGTGATGTGTGGCTTATGAGCAGCCGCTCGGCCATGAAATCCAAGTTTCCTCACCTCGCGCCTAACTGTCATAGTACTTGCAGTGTATCCTGATGTGCTTTGTAATTCCTGTGTGATGGTCTGGATAGATGTCTGCCTATTACACATTACGACCCTCTGCAACTGTCAGCGGTCTCTGTCAGCCAACAGACGAGGTCAAACTGTACACTTTTGTGCTGTACGTGTCCTTTCACTTTTACACATCACTATCACATTGGAAAAATTGGACCCAGGGATGTTTAGTAGTGTGGAAATCTCGTTCGTGTACAGACGTATGACACAAGTAACACCCAATCACCTGACCACGTTCGAAGTCCGAGAGTTATGTGGAGCGCCCCATTTTGTTCTCTCACGATGTCTAATGGCTACTGAGGTCACTGATATGAAGTATCTGGCAGTAGATATAAGCACAATGCACCTAATATGGAAAACTTACGCTTCTGTGGGTGTCCGGATACTTTTGATCGCATAGTGTACCTGCCCGATTAAGGAATCTGATATTCAACTCTCCGATCTGTAGAATGCCAGTTTTGCTTCTCAAGGTAACGACGTCCTCCTGAGTTGTACCACCCGGAGATCCGAAAAGGGTGACTATTTTATCTCCGAAATATTTTACTCACGACAATACCATCATCATTTAGCCATACAGTAGAGTTGCGTGTCCTCGGGAAAAATTACGACTGTAGTTTCCCCTTACTTCCAGCGGTTTGCAGTACCAGTACAGTAAATCCATTTGCTTTCATGTTAAAAGGCCAGATCAGTCAGTCATCCAGATTGTAGCCCCTACAACTTCTGAAAAGGCTGCTGCCCCTCTTGAGGAACCACACGTTTGTCTGATCCGTTAACAGATGCTCCTCCGATGTGGTTACACCTGCGGTACGGCCATCTCTATCGCTGAGGCACGCAAGCCTCCTTACCAACAGCAAAGTCCATGGTTCATTGGCTTGGGGATTAGTAGTGGTATTCTCTTAAAATTTTTCCGAAAATAACAATAATTAGTTTAACACTGTCTTTTTCTCAGAACAAAATATTATCAAATTTAATAGGTACAATATTGAGAAAAACTATTTATTTCTGAAGACAGTTTGCATGCTCGATCAAAGGAAACACGACATTTATATGCATGGGTATTTTCACTATCGTATGGACACTTATCCTTAAATATTTGTATATTTGATTTGAGCGTTTACATGTTCTATGGATTATGTAGCCTATTTGTTTCACGCGTTTCACTTTAAAAAGTACTTTTCAGATGTTTATATGTATTCCGTTGTTGTTTAGACCATCTTTCCTTCCTGTTATTGGCTGACTTGTTTACTCGCTGCTCTCCTTATCACTGAAACAACGACTCCTGCCCACCATTGTGTTTCAAGGTGCCACGGACTCAGAAATAGACAGCCCTTGTGTAAGTTTTGCGCCGGCCGGGGTGGCCGAGCGGTTCTGGGCGCTACAGTCTGGAACCGCGCGACCGCTACGGTCGCAGGTTCGAATCCTGCCTCGGGCATGGATGTGTGTGATGTCCTTAGGTTAGTTTGGTTTAAGTAGTTCTACGTTCTAGGGGACTGATGACCTCAGAAGTTAAGTCCCTTAGTGCTTAGAGCCATTTGGAAGTTTTGCACATTTCTGTTTGCGATTCACTTAAAAATTCTGAGGCGTCGGTACGAAATAATTTGCATACATAACTGTATCTGGCGGCTTCTTTCACGTTTTAAGATGCGACTTCTATGTATTTAAACTGAAGTGAAATAATGCCTAATCACTTGAGCATGGCGTATATATATTTTATACAGCTGGAACTACTATGCATTCACATTACTAATGACCGTTGCGGATACTCGGGGTCCAAGATGGGCATAATAATTAACTAGTGTTACAACGCTACAACTGTAGAAGCAGTTAATTACTGTGGACATAAAAGTGTAGAATCCTACATTTTCTTGGTAATTTTGTCATTATTTTAAGGATATGAGGAACACTGTGTACTTTTCATTGTGACTTTGTCTGAAAATATAGTAATATTGTCTCCAGACATTAGCTGCTGTGCATCAGAAACGATTTAAATACATTCTTAAGTGTTAAAGTGGATTTAAAGTAATTTAAATATCTATTCCCAAAAGCTTGGGACCGTTGACGTCATCTCTGTCAACTGCTTTAGTCACTACTGTACAAAGGACAGCGACGGCATCGGTTCAAACACTGTCGCCGTGCAATTACTCCAGTGCAAACAGCGGATGTTATGTCAGCCCACACATAGACCCAATACAAGCAAATTGGTCCTCACCAAACGTATGAACGGTATAATTATGTTCAGCTAAAACCGGTATCAACGCGAATGTTACTAAGTTACTGAAAAGCGATAGCACTTCTCAGTCTTCCTTATTAACCTCACTTTCTCGATTTCTAGGAATATATGGATTCAGTCAATAACAAAAAGCAGTATCAGTATACTAGAGAGCTGAAAAATGTTGACTGATGATGAGTCTCTGGACAGAGAAAGTGCGCTTCAGCAAAGCCATACTGCCGTCGTCAACAAGAATTTAAAAAAACGACTTGGCGTTTTCGCTCCCATTGTTTAGTGCCACATTTGTAGGACGCACATCTGTTAGAGAACACGTTAACCTGTAATACCGTAATACCGGTGTTTCTTATAGCTTTATATGATAACTTACGTGTGTAAAGCTAACGGTATTGATTGTAATTTTTGCGGTGTGGTATCAGTAAATTCACGTAAAATGTACTGTGTGTAGTATGTAAATTTATCTGTAAATAACATCGCTGGGTGTGTGGAAGGGACTTCGCACATAATAACTGCCAGGAATAGAATAATGTCAAACCAAATTGCTTGGGAAACAATTCGTGAGCTCATCTCTGGCTGCTCGTGAAATTTAGTCTATGGCATGTTGAAGCTCACGAGTATACGCGAAATATGCATATTAGATATGTAATGTACTAGGTGGCATGAATTTCACTCTCTGTGTTAGCAGCTTCCATTGTCGTCAGTGATATGAGTTTCCACTCATAATTACAACACAATTGTGATGATCCAGAGAGGCCCATTCAAGAAGAGTCAATTCGAATATTGTCGTCTTCACCATACGATGGCATCACATGTACGTTCTCATTACAGCCGGCATTGCTTCCGTAAGAACAACGATATTAACAGGCTTTAGACTGTATAAATTACCGTAGCAATTTCTTTATTGACAGATTTAATTTTAAATTAGTGCTTTATGTAAGTGTACGCGGGTTGTAAAGTAATATCGTGCTCACCCATTGTTACCTGGAATAATGTCCAGCTTCCTATTACCCTATTTGAAAGTTCGAGTATCATTATGAACGAATACGAAATGAAAAGTGACTGATAAAATTTTATTAACTAGAATTTTATTTAAAATTTTGCAAAAATGGTTACTCAGTTATATTCGACACTGATAAAAGATTTTTCTGCTCTAAAGAGTAACTAAATACTTCAGTACTTAATAAATTATATCAGTAATGTATAAAACGTAAAAGAAATAAAGGATTATTTTTATATAAAGCGACAGAAAAAAAATTAATCATACAGAAGAGGAAGAGTAAGTGAAGTGAAAGTTTCCAGGTTAGGGTTGCTCTGTGATATTATTACAGTGATCACAAAATCGAATCTAATTTAGGAGGAATGCGGTACAATGAGTTCAATTATAACTAAGAGTTTGCACCACCTCTAGCATGGCAGCATGTACTCATTCGCTTAGGAAGGGTATCACTGATCTTTCCTCGAGGTAAACTGGCCCACAACTATTGTAACAGTACCTTGACTCCTTGACACTGACACTGGGACGTAGTTGACGATCGAGCTAGTCCCACACGTATTCTGGGGACCTTGCTTGTAACAAGTGTACATCAACATTACGCAGACTGCTGAAAAAGACACGACTAATGCGTGGAGGAACATGGTCCTGTTGAAAAATGGCACCACCATACTGTCGCATGACAGGTAACACATGAGGGATAGGATGTCCATACTGTTGTACAGTTAGATCCCCCTCAATCACTACTAACTGTGACCAGAAGTCACACCCGATGATTCCCCACACCATGACGCCAGGCACAAAACCGCTGCGCCTCTCCAGAACATTGGAAGAACTGGACCACTCCACACGTCGCCGCCATAATCCCGGACGATGGTCATCCAGGATACTGCTGAACCGCGATTCATCGCTGAATGCCCTCCAACGTCGTTCACTGACAGTCCATGCTTCTCGGTCATAGCATCACTCCAAAAGTAGAGTTAACTGCAGCCTACGAATAGAACGGTAATTCCGACCAATGGTTCGAGATAACATGCAATATTGCAGCGTTCCATTTACTTGTTCTCGGACTGTAAGCGCAGGTGTAAATCAGTTAGGACGTGCTCGGTGCACAGTGTGACGATCCTCATTTGTGATGGTCAGACGTGGTCGACCGGAACCCTGACAACGAGTATGCTTGCCCTCACGTTCCCATGCTGTCCAAAATTGGGATACTGTCTCATCCGAACACTCCACAATTTGGATGTTTCACGATTCGATCAGCCAGCCCAATGGAGATCCACAATGAGGCCTGTTTCAAACTCTCTGTGGAGCCGATAAAACTGGCACACGAGTACCCGGAAATCTCCGTATCCTTCATTATGGTCACTCATCATCTGACGCTGTTCAGGCCCCTTACATACCCTACCGGTTCTGGTAACAAGTAAGAACACTAATGCACTCTTGTGGCCATCGTACCAGTTGTACAGAACTGCAACTGTAATCATTTATATAGCTGCAGATGGTGTGTACGTGCACTAAGTTACACTTACATTCTGCCATATCTTATGCGTGCCTTACATATTTTGGCAGACAGAGTATTAGATGACCGTAGTTTTCTTACACAGTTGATGTAGTACGTGTTTTGCGTGTTGTCTGGCATGCCGTACTTCAAAGTTGTTTCGTCTTTTGGTGTTCACAGTGCTTTAAGAGGAACTGTTTCTCTGACTCAAAACAGTTTTCGTTACAAAGGTTCAGTGTGTATTAGGTCAAGCTGGTCAGTAATTAAATTTTTCAAACGTTTTAAATTAAACGCGTGTGAGAACATCTTTGAAATTACCGTAGTATTATTGTTTTTATCTAGTGAATGAGCGTGTGTCAGAAATTACTCACTTCTTTGTGCATATTCCAGTTCAAATAACGAGACTAACCGACTCATAACGTACAAGCTAAAACAATATCCTTCGTTCTTAGTGGACTTATGGCGTTATTGTTATTAATTAATCAGAAAAATCTTTCCCGAGCACCGGAAAGCAATTCAGTCCTAACATTATCAACCCAGCTAATATTAATTAATTACTGGAACTAAGTTAAGTGATTGCTGTGTTTTATAGTGGTGAACTGTATACATTCTTCACATCGTTTCGCTTTGGAACCGATTACTCGTTCCCGATAGACTCAGGCGCACAATAAAAAGGCCTAGTGATTAACCGATGGAATACGTTACAAATTATGGTGTACTTTTTTATACCTAATAAATGTTTAATACGGCCATAGTAAAGTAAAATATAGTGACTGGCTCTAATGGCAGGGAGACCACCTGGTTCAACAGCTTCACCTCACAAACAACAATGAACGTTGTGTCAACTTCACAAGAAATTCTGAGAAATTTTATTTTGTTAAGCAAAGACGTGTGAAGAAGTTCGAAAGTTAAACTACGTCGTGCTTCTCTGTGTGGTAGTTAACAGCATACATTCGACCGCTCCCACCTGTGTTGAAAATACTTTCTCCCACAGATGTTCAAATCGGGTATCATCAGATCGGGAGCTAAACGTTACTGCAAGCTACCTGTGCCTCTGAGATTAACATGGCAATGAATTTTTAGCATTTAATAATTTAAGTCACCCATGCAAAACAAAACGAGGTACATACTAGCACGGGTATGTGTTATGGAACTATCCATTTAAATGATCAGGATTGAAAAATAGTAACACGAATTATCTACAGATGGATGGTACGAACGGTGGAAGCCGACATAGCGGAACACGCAATGTATCTTGGGAAACAGACTGAAGAAAGGCCATCCCACATTCCTAGAATTTGCAGATGAAAGAAAATCTGTTGAAAATGTTTATGGGAATACACTCTTCGCAATTTGAAGTTATCAGGGATAAATTTCACTATGTTAAGGATACGACATGAAAGGGACGCAGTAACTGAGAAGGGAGTGTGACAAGATTGAAGGCCATCCCACATGATACTGAACCTGTGCATAAAGTAAGTAGTGACGTAAAGTCACTAAAATTTGGAAAATACAGATTAAAGATCATGGAGAGAAAAACAGAAATTAAAGGTTTGAAAACAAGATGGCAAAGTACTTGGAACATCAGTTGAACAGAATTGATAGACTCTTGAAAAGGGTTATAAGATGAATATAAAAAAGTAAACAAGGATAATGGTCAGTAGTCGATTAAATCAGGCGTTTCTGAGCGAATTAAATTTTGAAATGAGCTACTGAGCCAGTATACGAGTTTTGCTACTGGGCAGCGAAACAACTGACGATGACAGAAGTAAGCAAGGTATGAAAGACAGTCTTCCACTACATGCAACAGCTTTTCTGAAAAAGAAGAACGTGTTAACATCTGATACAACTTTAAGTGTTACAATGTCTTTTCTGAAAGTATGTGTCTCAAGTGTAGCGTTAGATGGAAGTAAAATGTGGATGATAAGCAGACACACAAGATGCCAATGTAAGCTTTTGAAATGTGTTGTTACACAAACATGCCGCATTGAACAACAGATTTTATTATTTTCTTTTATTTTTCACGTCTAGTTCCGTATGACCAAATTGAGGAGCAAATTTACAAGGTCAGGGAACGTGTAGTTGCATGAAATTATAACATAAAAGTAATAAAAGATAAAATAAAATGTTTATGAACCCAAACATGCAAACCATAAGTTTATGTAAACGCAATCAACAATATAACAGAGGAACCAGCTTAATTCTTCAAGGAAATTCTCTGCAGAATAGGAGGAGTGACCCTTGGGAAAACTCTTCAATTTCGATTTGCAAGTGCGTGGATTACTGCTACAATTTTTGAATTCTTGAGGTAGGATATTGAAATCTGATGCAGCAGTATACTGCGCACCTTTCTGCACAAGAGTCACGGAAATGCGATTCAAATGCAGATTGGATTTCTACTTAACATTAACTGAGGTAAAGCTGCTAATTCTTGTGAATGACCTGATATTGTTAACAAGAAACGACAGTAAGAAAAATATATATATATACCCAGACCAATGAGTAGGGGTCGCGACTCCATAAATTATTGCCCAAACCGCCTGTTTCTGAGCAAAAACTAGCCTCTGGCAATGGGAACAGTTACTTCAAAACATAATACCACACGTCATAATCGAATGAAAATAAATAACTAGACTACTTTTCCTTTCGGACTATCACTTACTTTAGATACTGTTCTAAGAGAAAAAATGGCAGCATTAACAGCATTAAACCTTTGAACAAGATCCTGGACGTGCGGTTCCCACGACAGTTTACTATTTATCTAAACACCTAGAAATCTGAACTGCTCAATTTCACTAATCGTATGCCACTGTGTGAAATTAAAACGTCGGGTTTTGATGAATTTTGTGTTAGAAACTATAAAAACTGACTCTTACTGTGATTTAACGTTCGTTTATTTTCTACAAGCCATGACCTGCTCTATTTGAAACAGTGTCAGTGTTGCACACAACATCCTTTACTACCAAGCTAGTATCATCAGTAAACAGGAATATTTTAGAGTCACCTGTAAAACTAGAGGGCACATCATTTATATAAATAGGGAACAGGAGGAGCCCCAGCACAGATCCCTGGGGCAACCCCCATTTGGCCGTGCTCCACTGAGACTCCACATCATAGCCATTATCAACACTGTGGATAGTGACCTTCTGCTGTCTGTTGTTAAAATAAGATGTGAACGAATTGTGAGCTACTCCCCGTACTCTACAAAAGTCCACCTTCTGAGCAACATTTTGTGAGCAACACAATCAAACGCCTTAGTTAAATCAAAAAAGATGCCTAACGTTCGAAACCTTTTGTTTAATTCATCCATTACCTCACAAAGGAAAGAAAATGTGGTATCACCGCCAGACACCACACTTGCTAGGTGGTAACCTTTAAATCGGCCGCGGTCCGTTAGTATACGTCGGACCCGCGTGTCGCCACTATCGGTGATTGCAGACCGAGCGCCGCCACACGGCAGGTCTAGTCGAGAGAGACTCCCTAGCACTCGCCTCAGTTGAACAGCCGACTTTGCTAGCGATGGTTCACTGTCTACATACGCTCTCATTTGCAGAGACGACAGTTTAGCGTAGCCTTCAGCTACGTCATTTGCTACGACCTAGCAAGGCGCCATATTCTTCAAGAACGTATTCTGAACACATAATATTGTGAATCATGTACCGTCAAGAGCGACGTTCATCATTAATGGATTAAAGTTAAGTATCAAACTAATTACGTCCGCTTTCTGAATTCTAATTCCTTGTCATGTTCCAGACCTCACGTCAGTATAGTCCTTCCCTCCTCACGTCAGCCTGCGTGAGCTAAAACGCGTGCATTTCGGCCTCCACTAGCAACTCGGTGTTGGCTCTTCTGCCAACACAACAGAGAATATAGCATTTTCAGTTGTTAAACGACTTCTAAAACCGAATTGTATATTTGACAGCAAATTATTTGAAATAAAATGATCAATTATTCTTGGATAAACAGCTTTTTCAGTAACTTTAGTAAACACTGATGGCACCGGATTAGGACTAAAATTGTCTAAATTATCCCTTTCTGCCTTTTTATAAAGTGGCTTTACTACTGAGAACTTTAGTCGCTCAGGAAATTGTGCATTATTAAACAAAAAATTACAAATATGGCTCAATACAGGGCTGGCATGTGCAGCACAGTACTTTAATATTCTGCTAGGCACTCCATCAGATCCATGAGAGTCCTTAGTCTTCAGTGATTTTATTATTGATACAATCTCCCCCGAATCAGTATACAGGGGAGTATTTCAGACATATGTCTCGGTGAGGTGCTTTTCAATAAAGTTATATGACTACCTGTAGAAACTATGTTTTTATTTAGTTCACCGGCAATGTTCAGAAAGTGATTGTTAAATACTGTATACATCTATGACTTACCAGTAACAGAAATATTTTTGAAACTTCCTGGCAGATTAAAACTGTGTGGCGGACCGAGACTCGAACTCGGGACCTTTGGCTTTCGCGGGCAAGTGCTCTACCAACTGAGCTACCCAAGCACGACTCACGCCCCGTTCTCACAGCTTTAGTTCTGCCAGTACCTCGTCTCCTACCTTCCAAACATTACAGAAGCTCTCCTGCGAACCTTGCAGATATAGCACTCCTGAAAGAAAGGATATTGCGGAGACATGGCTTAGCCACAGCCTGGGGGTTGTTTCTCGAAATACTTTTACTGTGAACTGACTTTATGTCGTTGACCTTGTGCTGCTGACCAGATACTTCTTTCACGACTGACCATACGGCTTTAATTTTATCCTGTGAAATAGCTATTCTATTTGCATCCACATATCCTTCGCCTTCCTAATAAAGTTTTTAAGCATCTTACAATACTGTCTGGAATTGGCTACAGTAGCCTGATTGTGACTGCTTCTGACATTTTGACATAATTCCCACTTTGTTCTACATTATATCCTTATCCCGCTAGTCAGCCACCCAGACTGCCTTTTACTGTTAAAGCCCTGTTTAGAACGTTCCAATGGAATGCACCTTTCAAAGAGCATGAGAAATGTGTTAAGAAAAGCACTATAAACATCCTGTCACTCTTGTTCCTTGACGAGGTTTAAAAATCTCGCTATTGCTGTTGGGTGAACTTTCCTACGTAGTTTGTAGTTATATGTGACATTTGTTTGACTACAAAAGCCCTTCAGTGTTGAAATTCGTGCATCATGGTCTGAAATGCCATTCATCCTTATACTAAGGAAATGCTCATGTAGTAATGAAGAATGAATAAACATATGGTCTATGACTGTGCTACCGTTCTCCTACACCCAAGCTGGAAAAAACAGAGGCTGCATCAGATCATATGAATTTAGGAGATCTACCAACATCCTTTTTCTTGCACCATTATACACAAAATTTATATTGAAGTCACCACATATAACTAATTTCTGGTACTTCCTATAAAGTGAATCAAGAAACCTCTCTAGCATGAGCACAAATGTTCTGAAGTCAGAGTTAGGGGACATATAAACAACGACAATTAGAAGTTCAGATTCATAAATTTAACTGCCCCTGCACAACATTCAAATACCTGTTCAGTGGAGTGCCATGATACGTCTATGTACTCAAACGAAATACTCTTGTTTATGTACATGAAAACTCCTCTACCACGCATGGAACTCCTTGAAAAACAGCCATCTAATCTGCATCCTGGTAAAGGAAGCCTCTGAATTGTCAAATTATTTAAGTGGTGCTCCGATATACCAATAATTTCAGAGTCATCATCTATAAGCAGTTCACCATCTTTATCTCTAATATCTCTTACATTTTGATGAAATATGCTAACTCCGTCACTACTTGGATACCTAACCTCCTCTGAAGGTGATTCCTTTGTTAGAGGGACTTCCTATATGAAGGATACCTATCAGCTGACTCCAATATAAAAAAGATGCAGCTCTAATACCAAACACTACTGGAATTTTCCCATTAGTGATCCCACTATCGCCCACTACACTGTCACTTACAAGCTTCCACATACCTACTGAGGTGCAGGCCATGCAGAGTGAAACCGATCTATTGATAGAATTAATTGGCAACGCTGCAGTGCGAGCCATGCCTTCCGCCATCAGTGCCTGGTACAGTCTCATGTTACCACGCCTAACAGCAGCATTAAGATGAGGCCGATTATGACGTTGAAGCATTTGCACGAAGTACACATTATTGCCACCATTTTGAGTACCTGTCTTTACCAGGTTCAAAATGGCTCTGAGCACTATGGGACTTAACATCTGAGGTCATCAGTCCCCTAGAACTTAGAACTACGGAAACCTAACTAACCTAAGGACATCACACACATCCATGCCCCAGGCAGGATTCGAACCTGCGACCGTTGCGGTCGCGCGGCTCCAGACTGAAGCGCCTAGAACCACATGGCCACAACGGCCGGCGTCTTTACCAGGTCACAACCTATATAATACTCCCCGTCCCTATCAAGTCTATTCCCAGCTCCACCGACGATCACTGCCTGATCTTTTTTCGTAAAATTGATGAGAAAATTGGGGAGAAAGGAGTTTGATGCCCCAATTTACCTAAAAGAAGAAACACTCTGATAGGGCATATCCATGGACATCATATTTCAGTTAGTTAGGCAAGAGATGGAAGTTTGGGAAATGAAAATTATACCGGGAGTTTGAAGCTTGGTTAGATTATACATGTCAAAACTAATGTAGGTTGCAATAATTACGTAGAGATGACGAGACTTCCAAGAACAATCTAGCGTGAGGGCTGCATTAAAACAGTCTCTAGGACCACAACAACAACTACTAAGACAAGAGATTATATCCCCGGATTACGAGGTGATTTCATAAAATGATATTCAGTTATCACTATTTTGGATCACTGAATGAAATTTTAGCGCAGTTTTACATTATTTTGTCTGATTTTTTTTAATAACAATTATATACAACACCACTAAGACTTTTGCTGAGAAACCCATTTGAAGTAGTTTGATATAAAAAGAAAACCAGTAACCTCTGGAATCAAGAAAGCTGGTCCCTTTAGTACATTTACTGTAAAGTAGAGTTATAACTTTTTTAACAGAAACCTGAGAATTCAAAAAGATTTTTATGTGGAACGTAGAATCTCCGAACACATTCATTAAAAATATGTTTCGTAACTAAAGAAAACTATTGAAGTAAATTGAAACGAATGAGCTACCACAGAGACTAATATTTCTATTATCCCTAAAGCTTTATGAAAAGTGAGACATTCTGAACAAAACAGAGAGTAAAAGAGAGTTTCAGCTGGTTGAAATACGAGCGGAGGAACGCTTACGATAAAGTTCTTACCTTTTGGCGTTTTGAGACCCAGAATTTCGTAAAATAATTAAGTTTGCCTACTGCTTGGAGCAAAAATGGGCTGTCACAAACGTGAATTGGATTCTATCTGTCCTGTGATATGAAGGTAATACAAAGAACATGTAAGAAGTCAGCCGAGGGTGAAACATGCGGCGTATATACTCTCCTAAACCAGGGTAGTTTCATCGCCTGCTGGTATAGTCAAAACTACGTTTGCTCACATAGAGAAAACATTCGTTACACATGTATATTAGAAATGAAAACCAGCTAAAATGATTGAACGAGGATCTAAAAACCCCTTTTCCAGTGTCTTAACCAGTGCTCCAAACTGCTCAGTCATTAAACAGAAATCTCTAGGCGATTAATAGCAACAGATATACACTGTTCAACATAATTAAATGATCACTTTTTCGAAAGCAAGTAATCGTCTTCCACTGCGACGCAGTGGGGGTGCATAAAACAGGGACCGTTAGAAACTATTCGGCGAAATTTGAACGTGACCCGAAGCAGAAGAGGGTGCTTATGCTGAATCATACCTTCTCCTTCACAATCTCCTGTGGCGTTATCATGGGGACATGGGATATTGACAGATTCGTGAACAGAACAGCAAAACTTCCCTCTAAAACGACTCCATTCGGCAACACCCTCGGTTCTATCCGCCCTTCTTTATTGCGCATCTGCCTATACAGTAACAAGTAGTGATAGAATTCTGGGCGCCTACACACAGGCAACCCTGCAACACCCTTCCGATTCCGCCAGACTGTTAACATGTGATAGACCAGCGGTATGGCGTGTAGGTTTCCCTCACGGCTTGTCTCCGAAGAGATAGACTTTTGAAGTGCTCACTTGCTGCTTCAGATCACTTTCAGAATTCATGGAACAGTTCTTGAAAGCCCTTAGTGGTTCCACCCTGAACACCTGAGTTAAATTGGCGGTCACAGTGCACTAAAAATGGGTGCGATCATGTTCAGTAGAGATGCTGGCCCACGAATTGTTTACAGAAGAGTCAGCGGTGTCAAAGCTTGTCAGGAATGTCGTCTTATCGCTCATGGTAGTGCGAACTGTCGTTCTGAGCCACGATATGTGGGGGAATTAACGCCAAAGTGAAGGTGTGGTTTCAATGACGCCCTTCATCCCAACCCCTGAGGATTCTTCGTGTCGATTCTGGGCGGTAGTGTTTCTGAAATGTTTTCTTCGGCCACCTGTAAGGAAACAGCGTAATTTTAATTCTGGAAGTCGTGGTTCTGACCTCAATCGCAGAGGGGTCGGAAGGAGGACAGAAATGTGGATAAGACTGAGTTAGACGACCTTCCCACTGTGATACGTTCACAGTATCGTTGAGCAGAATTTTCGTTTAACTTGGTGCCAATGTGACATTATTAACCAACCTTACTCCTCACATGAACTTCTCAACTCTAGCCTTCTTTCCCCATGAGTCTACACCTTGCTTTCTGAAGAGTCACCGAGCTCGAAGCCGACGTCTCTAGGCGCCACGCTTTTGCGCTTTAGAGAGGATGGTTGTAGGCAGCTTTGACCCACATTTCAAACTTATGCCTTGCTACGGGTGACAATTTCCGATTTTCGAAACATTATCCTTTAATTGTATTGTGCAGCGTAATTTCCATAAATCTCCAAATTTATCTTACCACAGTATTATTTTTTACTAAAATAATCATCTGCTTATTCTGTCAATTATCTGCGACGAAGCAATGACGCAGTTAACATAATATCGAGTGTTCTGGGTCATTTTTAGTGGACTATAACTTAACAGTCCAAAAATTAAAGCCGGCTGGGGTGGCCAAGCGGTTCTAGGCGCTACAGTCTGGAACCGCGAGACCGCTACGGTCGCAGGTTCGAATCCTGCCTCGGGCATGGATGTGTGTGATGTCCTTAGGTTAGGTAGGTTTAAGTAGTTCTAAGTTCTAGGGCACTGATGACCTCAGAAGTTAAGTCCTATAGTGCTCAGAGCCATTTGAACCATTTTTGAAACAAGAATTAAAATAACTTCAGCCAAAGCAGTGACGCAAATACACCATTTCTGCATGGGCTAGTAAAAACAGTACAGTAACAGTCTTCTTGTTATGAAAGAGGTAGGAACAACAATCGGAGCTCGAAAACGCAGAGCCCATATAACTACAATTTACTTGTTGAATGACTAGTATGTTGTTTCGAGTTTCAAACTCTATTAGTAAACATCGTGGAAATGGCAGCACGTCGACGGCTAGGATGGCAACTAACTGAATTCCAGCGAGCTAGTGAAGCTGCTGAAGATTAAGGGTTTCAAGAGAATAAACATCAAAAGTAATCAGTCTCTTATTCATCTCCCAGGACAGATACTGTGCACCCAAGCTGTCTGCGTCTAGGAAATTTTGGAAATATGTGTTAAGTTCCCTTGGGACCAAACTGCTAAGGTCATCGGTCCCTAGGCTTACACACTACTTAATCTAACTGAAACTAACTTACGCTAAGGACAACACACACACCTATGTCCGAGGGAGGGCTCGAACCTCCGACGAGGGAAGCCGTGCGAACCGCCACAACGCGCCCAAGGCCGCACGGCTACCCCGCGCAGCTGTCTGCGTCTAGATTTAATCCTGTGTGCAAGTCTGAGAACGTTTTTTGAATGTTTGCGTAGCGTGTATCATAGGCGCAATCCGGGTACCAGTCCAGTATTTACCTAGAGGGACGACGTAAACCACCTAAAAACGACTTTCCGCCTGACAGAATCACCATTCCTCGTTGTTAAGACGGATATGATGCTGGTAGGCTTGATCTCCGACTCCCGCTAGAGGCACGTTAACGTCCTCGGCTTGCAGGGCCGGTGAGGACGAGCCGAAGGTTGGAGCATCCACTCGAACAATAGTCCAGCAGATTCAAGACATATCATCTGTGTAGAGATGATGGTGCCGAAATGCACGTGCTCATCTCCCTTCGTAACTCTACACCGTCAACGGGCGGCGATCTCAGTAAACAAGTAGAATTAAGTAAAAAGAAAAAACTCTTATAAACCATTATTAACTAATGAGAGTGAAAGTCTGAATACACTGCTGAAGAAAAAGTGAAGACCCCAGAGGACTTGGTCGGATATAACTTCGTTAACGTACACACCATCGTCTGGTATGTAAAGGTTTATGGTTGACATTCTCTGTTACAGGTGGAACGACAATAGAGTCGGTTAGTGTTGTTCGTGTACGCCGGTACGGTATATATTAACTGCATTATATGATGACTGAACATTGTGAAGGATACGGAGATGAAATCGTACTGATGTCACACAATATTATCAGCACCTGACAGAGTTTGAAAGTGGCCTCGTTTCAGGTATTTATTTGGTCGGCTTGTCGAATCGTGCAATACACAGAATTCTGGGGTATTTGGTTGAGGCAGTGGCCCGATGCAGGATTCTATAGGAACGTAAGGGCATACATACTCATGGTCAACACCGATCGAAGACGTCTGACTGCCTCGAGAGAGGATCGCCGCATTGTGCACCAATCACGTCGTAGCGGCTTCACATCCATGCCTGCCATCCGACAACAAAAATCGACTGCCTGAACGTTCTGTGACATCACACACAATTGGGTGCAGCCTAGCAGCAGTGTAGGCAGTTGTTAACACCACAGCACAAACGGCTGCCTTTGTAGTGCTGCTATGACTGAGAACTATGGACTGCTG
The DNA here is from genome assembly GCF_023864275.1 of Schistocerca cancellata. Classification (NCBI taxonomy): domain Eukaryota; kingdom Metazoa; phylum Arthropoda; class Insecta; order Orthoptera; family Acrididae; genus Schistocerca; species Schistocerca cancellata. The sequence goes on from NC_064629.1 coordinate 576,650,071, forward strand.
ATAAATGGGGTCGGATTTTGCTCAGCGATGAATCTTATTTAAGCAGTATCCTGGATGACCATCGTAGGCGAGTATAGTGGCGACCAGGGGAGAACTCCCGTTCTTCCAATGTTCTGGATAAGCAAAGCGATGTTACTCCTGACGCCATGGTGTAGGGAGACAACGGGTATGACTTTAGATCAAGCTACGTCATGGACATCCCGTTCCCCATGTGTTACCTCACGTGCGGGACCAGCTCGTATGTCATCTAATTCCCATTTACTGTATCCAGGACTAGTTACAACAATTGTTGCCTCAGAAAAGATCACAACGATTTTGTGACACCCCTCCCAACCGAATCAGAGCATGCTTCAAGGCCGGAGGGGGTTGCACCGTCATACTGATAAGTGTGCTCATATTGGCAAGTTCTTTTTAATTTTGAATTTCTTTTGTAATCACTGAAATAACATCGCATGTCCTGTCAAACCATCAAGATTCGTTCCGTTTTTCTTCCATTCTTAATGCTTCACTGTTTTTGTCAGGCACTGTATTAAACTTATATGTTTTTCGAGGGGGGCTCAGAAAGGATAAAAACGTACATGTGCAGCATGAGCATTCTTCTTAATATTTTGCGTCTCGATACGTAATGGGATTAATACGTATCTTACTATCGTCACGTTGGTGATTTCATTTAAAACGAAGTACTTTTGTAATAAAAGTCTCCTTTTACGTGTAAGACTATATGAAAAGTGAAGTTGATGATATAACGCATCCAAAACATGGCAACCTCACATCAGAGAGTGGTCGCTTTAGTGCTTACTACCAAGACCCATTTAGTATGGTGATGAACAACAGTGCTGCTACGATCATTCGAAGCTCTTCCTCGGTACTAGTGGTTTTAAATAGTACCTGAGAAGAAATGTCGTGCCCACTGTATATCTCGTCTTCTAGAGACCAACACACGCCTCGCATAGATTACAGTCAGCTTCCGGAACACAGAGAACGGCAGTGTAGGTGCCTTGTGTGTACATGTCCACTTGACGCTAAAAGCCACAGAATATTAAGGAAGGTTTCAGGTTTTAAGTGATCATTTTGACTATATCCTCCCTCTCTTGCTTTTATGATCTGATTGTCGAACAATATTACACTACGTTCTTTACGTAACCGAAAGATCATCCATACCGCAACTCAGGAAACGTTGAATATTGTAATGCTGACATATCTTATTTGATGATATCTCTATCGCTCGCCTCACATTCTATTATTTTTCTTCGTAGCCTATGATTTATATTCTGAAATTAACTGACCAATGACTGCATAATTTATTCTATGTTAATATTAAACGGCGAAAGAACTTGCTAACTATTTCAGTGCAATTACGTTTCCTGACAAATGAGCTTCTTTATGTGTGTAATTGATTTCTAAGATATCAGGCTGAGTCTGAATTCGTATTGCATTTGTGTATTGTTGTAAACTTCCCACCTGTCCTCATCCTCTAACTGTACCTTTATGAAATGTACAAGATTAACAATATGGATAGTGGAAACCCCCAGCAATGTAAGAAGGGGATACGCCAAACGTATTACATACTAATTCTGTTGTACGCTCATAAACCTGGGTCATGAAGAAAAGGGAAACAATTAAGGAGCGAGGAATTGGAATGAAGTTTCACGAGAAACGATACTTTTAAGGAGATAAAACATGAACCCATGGTATGGGCATGTGAAGAGAATGAATGAGACGAGGATGCCTAGGAAGATGCCAGAGACGAAAACAAAACACAAAACACTAGCGGAAAAGCCACAGGACAAATGGCTGCAAGGAGTGGAAGAGAGCACTCGCAACACAGGAGAAGACTGGGACGGAGTATCAACAAACAGCAGATCATCAATGTGTCTAAAGTAATGTAAAAATTGTGGCCGTGTCCAACTCGACATTGGATTCCCTGCTTCTAGCGATCACTTATCTTAACCATAAAATTTATTGAGCTGTAAATCCAGCTTCGTCACTTAGCCTGTAAAAATTTTCATTAATCGCGATGTATTCATTGTAACGTAGTTCAGCATTTTCTGAGCGTACTTCACCTATTTCATTTCATGCCATTTCATTTCAATCAGTTGATCCTCACCAATTTTATGCATGTTATTTCACTGAATTTAATTCAGTTAGAGTTCGTAATGCGTGAGTGATGAATGTTTGAGAGTGCGGAAACAACCAAGCGACACGACAGCGGCAAGAACACATCAGTGACCACTTGTACCCGACGAGGTGTAGGCGCTACAGTCTGGATCCGCGCGACCGCTACGGTCGCAGGTTCGAATCCTGCATCGGGCATGGATGTGTGTGATATCCTTAGGTTAGTTAGATTTAAGTAGTTATAAGTTCTAGGGGACTGATGACCTCAGATGTTAAGTCCCATAGTGCTCAGAGTCATTTCAACCAGTAGTACTCAATGTGTGTTTTACGTCGAGAGCTGCTGACCACGAAGGTGATGAGTGACTTTTCCATTCAGTTTTACAGTATTGCGTCTCGCCATTTGGCACCTCTACCTACATCGAAAATATTTTTAACAGCCATTCTGTGCTATGAATGTTTGTCTACTTGTTTGTTTCGTTTTCTGGTATCTCTCCTCTTGAAGCAGTTCTCGGTACTATCTGAACTATTGACATCTAGTTCTGACTATTTGAATTTAACTCCAGTCATTCTTCATCAACACTTCTACTTTCGACGACGTAATTGTGCTGGCGTAAGCCTTTGCCAGCAGACCGGTCGGCATTAGGAAACATTGTATAGCAAGCGCTGAACTAGGCGTGCCTATGACAAGAGAAGACCAAGAGACGCCCCCAGGCTACGAGACAATAACGCCCCCTGGGCAGCACGCACATAGGACGCCGCCGCCGACCGAGCTGGGCCAACCTCTCGATCTTTGTACGTCGCAGCGGGATGCAGTTAGCATTGCGCCTCAATACGTCGCATTGTGGTCTAGTCTTCCACAGTGATAGTCGTCGCATCACACCTTAGCTAGCTGTGAGGGCTAGTTCAAATGGCTCTGAGCACTATGGGACTTAACATCTGTGGTCATCAGTCCCATAGAACTTAGAACTACTTAAACCTAACTAACCTAAGGACATCACACACATCCATGCCAGGGGCCCGCATCTCGTGGTCGTGCGGTAGCGTTCTCGCTTCCCACGCCCGGGTTCCCGGGTTCGATTCCTGGCGGGGTCATTGATTTTCTCTGCCTCGTGATGGCTGGGTGTTGTGTGCTGTCCTTAGGTTAGTTAGGTTTAAGTAGTTCTAAGTTCTAGGGGACTGATGACCATAGCAGTTAAGTCCCATAGTGCTCAGAGCCATTTGAACATCCATGCCCGAGGCAGGATTCGAACCTGCGACCGCAGCGCTCACGCGGTTCCAGACTGAAGCGCCTAGAACCGCACGGCCACACCGGCCGGCGGCTGTGAGGGAACGTTAGTCATTGTATATAGTTGTGATATGGACACGGGCAAGATTCAAGAATTAGTGCATGTTATTTGATTTCTGTGAACCACAGAACTTCAGATTGAACATCATTGAAGTTAAGTACTCAATTGGTTCCTGTAATACAGTGTATTTTAACCATCCTCTCCCCATCCATCTGAGAACCACAAAACATTTCAAAAGGCCACAGCCACAACAAGTGGTGACAGTCTGATCACCAAGTTTTGTTTCCTTTTTATGTGTTCTGTTTTGCTGCAGGCAGCTGTCGTTACAATGATTCCATTTGCTCATTTGTTCTTGTTACTGCATGTATTACAGGAGATGAGCTGGTGAACTAATCTATTTCTCTTTCCAGAGGCTTTGTACATTGCTTTTCTATTTGTCTTTTCATATTTTGCTGAAATTTGTTAGCGTTAGAATGGCTACCCCGCCCACTCCAGTCCCTGGCCCTGCGCCTAAGCTGCAGACTGCTCCTGTTCTGAAACTAAATCAGATTTTTCAGTTTCAGAAGCAGAAAATCGCCACATTGCTGTCTACAGTACAGCAATTGCTTGCCGCAAAAATTGCGTTGGCTGCCCAACCTACCAACTAACCGATCCAGCAAGTGCCTCCAAACAACATTCCACCGTTTCGGCACTTCGATGGAAAAAGAAGAGGAATGGCTCGAATTTCTCACCCAGTTCTAGGCCCACCGCCAAGTCCATCGAATTCGAGGTACTGTAAATTCGCATTATTTCCTGTCCGTCGAGGTAATCCTTGTTTCGCTTAATTCAAAAACTCTTCGCTACGTCGTTTCCCAACCCACTCTCCTATGATGTATCAGGCGAATTAAGTTAGTATTACGAACAGCAGGTTCAGTTCGCGGCAGACAGATTTCAGTTTCTTCGCCTTAAGAAAAAGCCCGAGCAGTCTACCGTCAGTGGCATACCGCCTGACAGGGTCTCACTGGGAAGTGTAAATTCAAGCGTAGTTGAGGCAACTTTTATCGTCACATGATGATCCTTGATGCGATCAGATACAATGTCCCCGATGGCAGGATTAGAGTGCAGATTTTCAAGTACTCAGTTTCTTCGGTCCATTAAGTGTTGCAAATATTAGAAGAATTCGATTCCGACGCCATGGCCGCCGATGAATCTGATCAGGTTCCGACTTGTCGGGTCGAGTCGCCTCTTGCCCGCGACTGCCCCACTCAGCCGCCACAAAGAGCGCGCACACAGACGCGCAGAGGGCCTAGTAAACACGTAGCCAGGCCTGTAAATCTAGTGAATTCTTGCCCTCGCGGTTTTGCTCACCGTAAGTGGCAAGACTGCCCGTCGTGCAAAGCGACGTGTTACTCATGTGGAAAGAAAGGCCACGTCAAGGCAGTTTGCTTCCAACGGCAAAATGACGCCAACTCTGCCCGCTGTCGCAACAACAGGTCTCATGCACTTTCTTTGAATACAGTGTTTCCAAAACCGACAACAGGTTCTAGCAGTAATTCAAGTACGTGGTGCTCTCATCTCGCCCCAGTATAGAGCGACGCCATTCCAACAAACTATCTGTAATCTTACAAATTGGTGGCCGTCGTGTTGACTTTCAATTGGACACATGTGGTTCTGTAGCTCTGCTTAATCGTGCCACGTAAGAACAATTAGGCTCACCACTCCTGTCAAAATCTTGCACGCAACTCACTGCATACAACGGACAGAAAATTCCAGTACTTGGACAGTGTAGTTTGACTGCCACTTACAAGTCTCACACTAGGACAGTAAAATTTAATATGTTGCAATCAAGAGACAGTGAAAATATTTTTGGTTCAGATTCGTTTGACTTGTTTGGCCTTAGTATCCAAGACAATGTACTTTCAGTGACTGCTTTTAATTCAAAACACAGTCTAACTAGTTTGCTTAAGAAATTTCCTGAACTCTTTTCTGATGGACTTGGAAAAGCTAATAATTTATAGCGCACACTACCCTGAAAGACAATGCACAGCCTAGGTTCTTTCGGGCTCTGACCGTTCCCATTGATTTAAAAGACAAAGTAGCCAGTGAATGAATTGCAGGACAGTGGTGTGATTGCTTCGGTACAAGCTAGTCATTGGGCAAGTCTATCGGTTTTGATGCCCAAACCTTCTGGTCGCATTCGCATTTGTGTTGATTTCGAAACTAGAGTCAGTCCATAGAAAAGAATGGACATTTATCCTTTTCCTCGCCCTGAGGAACTTATGGACGGGTTTGACGCAGGTCGTTACTTTTCTAAGATAGATTTGCTTCATGATAATTTATAAATGCCACTATACGAAGAATCGCAGAAAGTATTTGTTGTTATTACACACTTAGGCCTGCCCTTGGGCAATACCTCCACGTCCGCCATTTTTCAACGTTACTTCGAACAGCTCACTGCTCAAGTGCTGTTCTGTTCGAACTACCATGACGATATTGTCGTCTCTGATCCTGCGCCAGAGGAACACATTGCCGATTTGCGTTCTCTTTTTCGAGTGTTGTCAGATGCAGGATTCAAGTGTTGTCTCGAAAAGTGTCATTTTATTTTCAGAGAGAACTACAGCACTTAGGTCACATGATAAACAGTCAGGGCGTGCACCCACTATAATTTCATTTGCTTGCAATCCGTTGTCTGCCTATTTCTCGCAGAGTATCTGAACGGCAGTCAGTGATAGGCAAGTTGGCATACTACATTCGTTTCATTCCGAACGCTTCACAGATCGCGGCCCGCTTGCATCGGTTGCGTCGGAAAAATATGCCTTTCGTGTGAACCAAAGAGTGTCACGACGCATTTCATAAACTCAAAAATGCCTTGCTCATTGGGAGATGTTCAGTACATTTTGATCCTGCCAATCCAGTGATTTTGCAAGTAGACGCTTCCTCTTACGGAATCAGCGCTGTGCTTTCGGAGAGAATTGGTGCACAACACAGACTTATTGATTTTGCCTCAAATTTGTTAACTCAAACTCAGTGTAGTTATTCACAAATTGAAAAAGCTCTCGCTATGTATGTTGTGACAAAATTCCACCACTGTTTGGTCGCAAGTTCTATTTAGTGACAGATCACAAGCCTTTGCAGTCCTTGTTTCATCTGCCAAAGCCGGCTCCTAAACGTACTACTCAAAACCTGCAACGTTGACTTTTGCTTCTATTCCAGTATCAGTACGACATTGTGTGTATACCTACGGCAAAGCATGGCAATGCTAACGTCCTTTCTCGCCTTTCTATCGGCCCCGACACTGATTTTGATTCCTCTGACACATCTTGCTGCCAGATGGATGCGCAGGACTCTAAATTGCTGCAATCTTTTCCAGTGAATTACAGAAAAATTGCATAGGCCACGGGAGCGAATCCTGATCTGAAGATTTTGTTGCATTACATTCACACGTCTTGACCTCGCTCATTGCACAGTATTCAGAACTCAGTAGTGCGCCGATACTTTACTCGTCGGCATAACCTTTCAGTACAACAAGGTGTTATTTAAGTACAATCTGACAGCGGAAAATCCCCTGTGCTCATTCTTACAGTGTTGCAAAAGGATGTGTTACAACTGCTTCATCAAGGACATTGGGGTATTGTTCGCACTAAATAGTTAGAATGCTGGCACTGCACTTGGCAGGGCATGGACGCCCACATTCAACAGATAGCGTCACACCCATTGCGCTCCGCCACAGACATTCTCAGCTTGTTCTAAGACTCAATCCCCATGGCAACGAGTGGACATAGCCTTTGCAGGATCATTTTGAAGCACTTGATGGCTCGTAGTGGTAGACTCTTTTAGCAAGTTTCCATTTGCGGAGCCTATGAACTCTACCACGTCTCGTGGCCCATTCAAGTGTTGCCCTCAGTTTTTTACGCTGAAGGATTGCCTGGCGTCATTTTTACGGACAACTGACCTCAGTTCACGTCACATGACTTTGAGCAAGTTTGTGAACAAAATCGCGTTCTTCATGTAACAAGTGTTCCGTTTCACCCGCAGCCCAACGAAGAAGCGGAACGCTTTCCTTCGTACATTCAAACAACAAATGGTCAACCTTCGCACCTCCCACACACGGGAACAGGCGTTGCAACTCTTTGTCACCTCCTATCGCTCCCACCCACGCGACGGACCATGGCCGGCGGAACTTTTGCATGGCCGCCGCCGTCGGACGCTGCTTCACTTGCTCCGCCCACCGCAGCATCCGGCGTCGCCGATGGTCCGCAAGTATCGTTTTGCACCTCGTAATCTTGTTCTTTACAGAGTTGTTGGCCGACGTCAGTGCTGGGAGCGAGATGAGGTCCAGAAACGCATCGACTCATATTTGTATCTAATTCCAGGTCCCGATGGTTTGCAGCACCGTCACCAGAACCAAATTCGCATTTGTCTTTTGCCCCGTGACTCTGTTGCTTTTTTTCCCGAGATTCACGGCCTCACGGGACCACGCTGGTGCCAGCTCGGCACCCCAGGACGAGTCACTGGACGTCGCACCCTCGCCTCCGCCATCACCGCTCTCCGATCCTATGAACTTGGACCCACCATCGCCTTTGCCATTCCGGATGGATACCACTTGGACCAGATGGTATCCGCTGAAAAAACTAGCACCGTAGATCACCCCGCTCCTAACAACGTTACTGAACGATGCCGTACGGCTTGGCAGGGTACTTACAGTATAGAAAACATCCAAAGCAGTCATCATTAAGAAATCAGCGAACAGGGAGCCTTCACAGCCAGAGAATTACAGGCCAGCATGCCTAATAAACACCCTATCAAAGATTCAGGAGAAGCTGCTGTGTAAGCGCTTGCAAACACACAGAGCTCTGAGTTATGAGCTAACATCAATTCGGCTTCAGAACTGAGAGATCAGTGGATGATGCCATCAACCAGGCCCTACACATAGTTAATATTACAACACAGAAATACGCCACGGCAATAATGATTGACATTTCTGGGGCATCGATAACCTCTGGTGGCCCCTAATGTTTTAGAGGTTAAGACATCTGGAGGTACCGCAATCACTGCAGAAAAGTTTCCTAGACTACTGTAAAGACCTAGTAGTCGAATGGTGGATGGACAGCAGCAAAGTAATTAAAAGAATTCCCGAATGCTGTCCTCAAGGGTCTATCTGCGGCCCAATCTTCTGGGACAACAATCGAACCCCTCCTACAGCTTCTAAATGGGGATGACAGGTTAGATGGAATTGTCATCTACGCAGATGACCTATTAGTTGTAGTCACTGCAAACAACAGATCCTAATTAAAAGAGAAAGCCAGTGGAATACAACAAACAATTACACAATGGTGTCACAACAGTAAACTCAGGATAGTCGAAAACAAAACATACACATTTCTGAAAGGATCACTCCTAAGGAATCCTTCGGTTAAAATTGGGGACACAAACATCAAACGAGCACACATTACGGGCTATCTTGGGGAACAAATAGATGAAAAATAGAATTTCCACGAACACATAAGGCTAATAAGAGACAAAGCAGAAAAAATACTACACAAACTGGTGATGCTGAATTCAAAACAGTGCAGACTACCTCTACCAGTCATACTGACATACCATTGTGCACTCTTCGTATCAGTACTCAGCTTCGCAGCTAGTACGTGGGCACACAGACTGAAACTGGTCACCAACAAAGCATCAGTCAGACGAGGGCAGAGAAGTATCCTACTTAGGCTATCTGGAGCCTTCGGCACCACCTCAGTGGATGCTCGGAATATGCCCCATAGATATAACGATCAAACACAGATCCGCAGGATACTGGTTAAAGATGGGGAGGCTAGATAGGGTACACACAATAACTGTTGTGCAGATACAGACGACACGTCACTTTAAAAGTTGGAGTTTGGATACATGGCAAGGTGAGTGGGATGTAAGTGATAAGGGGTGTAGACTGCACGATTTCCTCCCTGACATAAAGGAGCGCTTGAGAATGAAACATATCGATCCTAGCAGCGGTATGGTACATCTCTTAACCGGACACCGACCTTATCCCAATCATTTAAATCGCGCGAGTCTGAGGCAGACACCCACATGCACATGCGGGGAAGAAGGTTCCCCAGAACACACTTTCTTTTTCTGAGAACAATAGACTTATACTACACAGAAAGAGACATAAATATACACAGAGCAATAAGAGAAGAGGAACAATGGCTCAGTTAAACGTACTGACAAACAGTATTTCAAGAACAACACATGAAGAGTACCTGCGGACACGACATAACAGGCGCGCCTATATGCAATGTAACAACAATCTCCAGAGGGTGGGCAGCGATACCCACAGTGACAACGAAACCAGTAACAATGATGAAGAACACGAGGAATACGATATGAGACAGTAAGTAAGCATAAGGTGCTGGCTATTTTGCCAAAAAATCACCAAATGCTGTACACGGATGAGCACTTAAAGTTAATACATAGGATTAGCAACACTATTTCTGTGCAAAGTGAGTGAGTGTGTGTGTGTGTGTGTGTGTGTGTGTGTGTGTGTGTGTGTCTGGCGGTCAACAGCTCGAAAAGAACCATTTCGAGGTATTCACCGTCAGTCACAATCGGTGATGGCACTAACAAATCTCTCCTCTATCCTATCATCTTTTATATTCTTCTTAAAGAAACAAAATTTTATTTATATTTCAACCTTAAATTATTGTTATTTTGAAAGCTAGATGTTGTAAATGAAACAAAAGAAAGGAAAATTTATGACCAGTTTTAAAACATCAGGTAACAGGTCTATAACTGACAATAAATAAATAAGTCGCCGACATCGCCCCAGGAGACGCCCTCAGGACTGGACGTGTATCCTGGAAAGTGTTTTCGGGGGGACATTTCTCTGTTTTCGCAAGCCAGATGGTGGAATACGGCCGGGAGTACGCCATCCCCCACAGCTATGCCTCCGGCTCATCTTTATGTCCAGCTTCCTGCCTCCCGCTCCCTCATCGCCGTTGTCGTTCGCATCTCTAATACACAATGTGAGGAATGCGCTGGCATCAACCTTCGCCAGCACACCGGTTGGCACTAGGAAACACTGTATAGCAGGCCCTGAACTGAGCGCGCCTTTGACAAGATAAGACTAAGACACCCCCCCCCCCACCCCCCAAGGCTACGAGACAATAACGCCCCCTGGGCAGCACGCATATAGGACGCCGCCGCCGACCGAGCTGGGCCAATCTCTCGATCTCTGTACGTTCGCATTGCGCCTCAATACGTCGCACTGTGGTCTAGTCTTCCACAGTGATAGTCGTCGCCTCGCACCTTACCTAGCTGTGAGAGAACGTCAGTCATTGTATATGGTTGTGATATGGACACATACAAGATTCAAGAATTAGTACAAGTTATTTGATTGCTGTTAATCACAGAACTGCAGACTGGACATCATTGAAGTTAAATACTCAATTGGTTCCTGTAAGAAAGTGTATTTTAACCACGTGTACTTTCTCTGTTGTAGGGAGAGGAAACCGGCAGCTGCTTATCATACTACCCTCTCCTCATCCAGCCAGGAACCACAAAACGTTACAAGAGGGCACAGCCACAATAGTAATGTTGACAAAGCACAAATCCTAAACTTGATTCACAGAAGACGCTACGTGGAGCTACAGAACTTGGTTTTGTTGGTAGAAAGGATTTACTTTCATGAGTGATAATCAGATTTTACTGCTTCAATTTACTTCTCATTTATTGTAAAGTATCTTTATACAAAAGCCTTTACTTCACCAAACTTCTTACCGACAAGTTAACTTAATGGCCCTGACCAGTGAAACCAAGATTTTACATACAGCTTTGAAACACAACGTTTACGCTTAGTGAATATAGTCTTTTTAAGTTAGATTTGCAGAATGGTATACCATGACTACAGTATCACTGAGCTACAGTGGAATCAGGCAACTCATATAGATACCTGAGTGTAACATCTTGTTTGAATATAAAACGGGATTAACACACAAACTCTGTTGTAGATAAGACCTTGGGTCGTTTGTAAGATACTATTCAAATGCTATTAGTCTGGAGACAATAACGAGGTCCTCACCAGGTTGTGAAGGGCAGTGCGATGTCTACCGGCCGCCGTGCATCATTTGCCTTCCGGCGTTAGTCGTATGCGGTATGGAAGACCCTATGGTCAGTACACTGCTCTCCCGGCCGTTTTGCAGACATTCAAGACCATGGAGCCATTACTGTTCGGTCAAGTAGCTCCTCAGTTAGCATCACGAGCCTGAGTGCACTTTGTACCAGTCCTCTCACGAAGGAAAAATCCTTAGCAGTATCGGGAATAGAACTCGTGTCCTCCGCATGCCAACTATCTATGGCGACCACTCACCTCCAGAGGTGGACTACGGAGTCAATACCAGCCGCAAGTAACAGGTAATAATGAACTATAGAGAAAAGGGCAGCACGATTGGTCACAGATTTGTTTTTCTCACGGGACTGCGACACAGAAATTCGGAGAAACCTCAACAGGCGGACGCTGGAAGAAGTTAAACTTATTACAACGCGCACAGAAGTATTCAGGTAGTCGCTATTCCCATGCCCCCTACGCGACTGGAATAGGAATAAACCGTAATATGTAGTACAATGGAAAGAATCCTCCGACATACACTTTTCAGTGGTTTGCAGGGTACAGACGTCGGTGTGGAATCCTCGGAGGTGAGCTCCTCTCGCAAGATAACTGCCGTGTAACACCTCTTGCGGTACTCAGCGTACGCTCCCTTGCTTCTATCTACACCATCAGCCATCAGCCATCTCGAAAACCAGACACGCCACATGAGCGACGTCTTAGAACAGCTTCTATTCGTGTCAGCGAAATGCGAGTGCATATCGTCACCAGATGCAACAATAGATGGAATTAATGTGGACACTAATTCCAGATACGATGTCTGACACCTCTGTGAGACAATCAATAAACGACTCTCGCGTAGCTGGCGTATACGACACAAGAACCTGAAAACGTTGCCGAAGAAAATCTGTAGGTATATTATTCTTTAATTGTGATCGAATAGACGGTAGAGTTACAAACTAGTGTTTTTAGCGAAGGTAGTAACGGTACAAAACAAATGTTTGGTTCTTATTGGCATGAACAACTTATACCTCGTCAGAGAAACATCATCACATAGTGACAGTTTGAAGTGATGACCGCAGCGTCTTATAAATATTAGGGATGAAATAACTTTTAATGCTAGAGAGACTAAGAAAGAGTGTACTTTTTGCTGTTAGTACTTTCAAATTCCTTTTAAAGCCTGCAAAACAGGAATTTCGCATTCTTTGCGAAGAATGTGTTCAGGTATGTCGTAAAGGTAAGCAAATTTCTTTTTGTTCAGATGTTCAGTGCAGGAACTCTAAACTGTGGAACTGCACACTAGTGCAATAAACAAAATCTGAACAAGCATTCCACTATCTTTTGAGGTTATATATATACACCAGTTCAAAAAGCGTGGAATATACTCATGGAAATTGAAATAAGAACACCGTGAATTCATTGTCCCAGGAAGGGGAAACTTTATTGACACATTCCTGAGGTCAGATACATCACATGATCACACTGACAGAACCACAGGCACATAGACACAGGCAACAGAGCATGCACAATGTCGGCACTAGTACAGTGTATATCCACCTTCCACCTTTCGCAGCAATGCAGGCTGCTATTCTCCCATGGAGACGATCGTAGAGATGCTGGATGTAGTCCTGTGGAACGGCTTGCCATGCCATTTCCACCTGGCGCCTCAGTTGGACCAGCGTTCGTGCTGGACGTGCAGACCGCGTGAGACGACGCTTCATCCAGTCCCAAACATACTCAATGGGGGACAGATCCGGAGATCTTGCTGGCCAGGGTAGTTGACTTACACCTTCTAGAGCACGTTGGGTGGCACGGGATACATGCGGACGTGCATTGTCCTGTTGGAACAGCAAGTTCCCTTGCCGGTCTAGGAATGGTAGAACGATGGATTCGATGACGGTTTGGATGTACCGTGCACTATTCAGTGTCCCCTCGACGATCACCAGTGGTGTACGGCCAGTGTAGGAGATCGCTCCCCACACCATGATGCCGGGTGTTGGCCCTGTGTGCCTCGGTCGTATGCAGTCCTGATTGTGGCGCTCACCTGCACGGCGCCAAACACGCATACGACCATCATTGGCACCAAGGCAGAAGCGACTCTCATCGCTGAAGACGACACGTCTCCATTCGTCCCTCCATTCACGCCTGTCGCGACACCACTGGAGGCGGGCTGCACGATGTTGGGGCGTGAGCGGAAGACGGCCTAACGGTGTGCGGGACCGTAGCCCAGCTTCATGGAGACGGTTGCGAATGGTCCTCGCCGATACCCTAGGAGCAACGGTGTCCCTAATTTGCTGGGAAGTGGCGGTGCGGTCCCCTACGGCACTGCGTAGGATCCTACGGTCTTGGCGTGCATCCGGCGTCGCTGCGGTCCGGTCCCAGGTCGACGGGCACGATACCTTCCGCCGACCACTGGCGACAACATCGATGTACTGTGGAGACCTCACGCCCCACGTGTTGAGCAATTCGGCGGTACGTCCACCCGGCCTCCCGCGTGCCCACTATACGCCCTCGCTCAAAGTCCGTCAACTGCACATACGGTTCACGTCCACGCTGTCGCGGCATGCTACCAGTGTTAAAGACTGCGATGGAGCTCCGTATGCCACGGCAAACTGGCTGACACTGACGGCGGCGGTGCACAAATGCTGCGCAGCTAGCGCCATTCGACGGCCAACACCGCGGTTCCTGGTGTGTCCGCTGTGCCGTGCGTGTGATCATTGCTTGTACAGCCCTCTCGCAGTGTCCGGAGCAAGTATGGTGGGTCTGACACACCGGTGTCAATGTGTTCTTTTTTCCATTTCCAGGAGTGTATATAGGGTGTTTTAGTAAAAGTGTTTGCCTGTGTAACTTACAAACTAATAGGTGATGGGAAAGTCCATCCACAATGTCAAATAAAATAAATTTATGAAATCACGAAAACAGCTGACCCCAAACTGCGATATATAGAACCTGAACAACCTCAGAAATTTTGTAAGTGGAGTTCATGCTTCATATATATACAGGGTGTGTCAGTAAAAGTCTTTCCGTCTGTAACTTACAAAATAATACGTGACGGGGAAATTTAATGCTGTACCTCGAGATAAAAAATACCCTTTCTGCGAAACTACGAGCATAGTTTAATGTGTTATTTTCCAAAGAGTTGCAACTAAGAGATAATTTTTTTTAAATGTAACAATAGTTGTTCCACCATGCACTGGACTTGTTTACACCAGCTGTGTACAAATTGGTTTAAATCACATTCCTATCACGTTTAGTTTGGGAGCTACAACACTTCAAAGTTTCAGGGGCGGATACCACACGCTGTACATGAGGTAGTGCGCCTTGTAAACGTGCTGCAGACGAGACGTAACGCCGCCGGTGTGAGCTTATGAGACGTTGCTGCAGTCGCTGATATCAGCCTTAGATCTGTGCGGCGCATAATACAGGATCACTGACCCATGAGCTACATGGTAACGACTTCAATCGGAGAGTTACTTTCTGTGAATGGGCTATGCGTAATTTTACTCTGGACTCTTAGAAAAATGTTATATTCTCTGATGAGTCCACGTTCACAAATTATGGTGCAGTGAACAAATTTTGGAACAGCAAACCGTCATAACATGCACTACAGGGCCGCAGACAATCCTCGGTGAGTACGACTTGTCGAACATCAACGTTGGTGGTCTATTAATGTATGGTGTGGAATCATTGGGGATGAAATCATCGGTACACACTATTTCGCGGGTATACTGTCAGGTGAGATGTATCGGGCTTTCACAGTCGACAGTTTGGGCCTCTTCTTGAACATGTGTGTCTACACATCAGAGTTCATGTGCGGAAGCAGCACGATGGTGACCGAGCCTATTCTGCGCATGCTTTTGCGGAAGAACTGAACAACAGATTACCTGGAAGATGGTTGGTGCGCCGTGCCCCTCATAAATGGCTCCCACGGTCCCCCGTTTTAATAGCGGTTGATTTCTTTTTGATGGGATATCAAAATAATCATCTTAATGTCGCTGAACACACAACACAATATGATCTAAAACGGGGCTTCGAGGAAGCATGTCGCTCCGTGACACCGACGACGTTACACCCCGACCGCAGATCCTTTAGAAGGTGAACTGCGTTGTGGATTCAGAAACATGGACACACATTCGAACACCTCATTTAAATCAAAATTTCGCAGCCATAACATCCATCACCACATAGTCACGTATTATGGACAGCGTGTGGTGTCCACCCTTGAAGCTTTGAAGGTTTGTACCTCTCAAACTGAAGGTGACAGGAATGTGATTTAAATTGATTTGTACACAGATGGTTTCAATGATTCCAGTACACGATGCAAAGAACTATTGTTGCATTTAAAAATTGTATTTCTTTCGAAAATAACACAATAACCTATGTTCATAGCTCCGCATGAAGTGTAACATTTCTTATGTTGAGCTACAGCAATAAATTTCTCCGTCACATATTATTTTGTAAGTATTATTTTACTGACAAACTTTGTATGTATATATAAAGCTTGAACTTCACTTATAAAACTATTTTGGAGTGAGGGTCTTGTAGTGCGCTAGCATGTATCTCGTCGCTTGGGGTCCGCTACTTTCGTGATTCGGTAAATTTATTTTATTTGACTTTTTGGGTAGATTCTACCATCAGCATTTTAGTCGTACAAACATTTCTCTCTGTGTTGTGATTTTCTAACTGTTTCTATATCATATGTTCTTAGATGTAGATTGGTAAGAAAGAAGGTAGATTATGGTTTAACGTACCGTCGCCAACGAGGCCATTAGAGACGGACCACTTGTTCGGATTAGAAATGGATGGGGAAGGAAATCGTCCGTACCCTTTTTCAAAGGAACCATCCCGATCACAGATCGTGTCAAGCCCAGAATTTTCCGATACGAAGGTCGAAAACGGTCTAAAATCTCGATAAGGCTCACCATTATACCACACCAATGATAAAAATGCTGTAGAATTCTAGCATTATAGAAAACTGATCCCCACTACTAGCGTATGGTTATCATGGAGCAGCTTTAGGTGAAGATTGCACAAAAAGGTCACTGGAGCGACAATGTGTGCAGGAGCCTCTAAATTACGTGCTGAAGCAAATGTCAGCTGCTAGTATGATACCTCTAATTATCTTTGCAATTTAAAATCGAAATATTCCTGGCTTTTATCAGAACAGGACTTATGTCACGGTTAGCAGATATGACAAAATAACGCTGTATTTCAGGTAAAGAAATTCACCCAGCACAGTGAAATCAGACGGAGACCAAATATTGAATGCCTATGTGTAACACTCGCATAAGGCGAGCATCGGTAGCTGCAAACGGCAGCTAAGAAAACAGGTGTTTCCCGCTAAAGCGGTAGGGGAGCGCTTCCTACCTGCATACGGGAACAGGTAAGCCTGTTGCCACGTCCTCATTTCGCATTCATGAGCTGCCCTTGTCCTCCTCCGCTACCACTGCTGCGTGCTCTTCCGAAGAATTTATCTTTTTCAACATAAAGGGGCAATAAGGAAAATCGCAAACTATGTGCTGCGTAACAGAGCTGCAAGGCCAGTTTTTACAGCTATACAAACAAAAATAATGTGACAAGTGTTTCGAAAGACTGTTTGTAGATTTATAAGACGTATGTGACTATCCAAGGGATTAAAATGTCTACTTGCTATACACTGAAAATAAACTTTTAAAAGTAGGTATATCATTATTAACCGTTTTCTAGCTGGAAAAGCGATTTGGATAATATCCCACATATAATAAACCGATTTTCGTTTTGACAAATCTCAGTACTTACAGACAAACTAAATGCGAAATGTTTAGGAGTCTTGATTGGGAACAAATGTTTGAAAACTTTTTGTATGGCTTTCGGTCTGTTGGCCATACGAATATCTCTTGGGTTTTTAGGAACACTGTATGATTTTACAACGCAATGTGACATTTACCTGAATATTGTATTACTGTTTTCAAAATTAATATATCATTTCGATGAGCAGGAGTCTCCTGTCAGTGAGTAATGACTGACTGTATCTGTTAACTGTCCTTGAAGTTCCGTTTGGTGGTTTGCATAGAGCAAAGATGCCAACAAAATGTCATTACGCTTTCCATTGCTACATACCATCTTCACATTAAGGTTTATTTCCTATGTATATTCAGCGGGGTGACTGGGGAATTGTGCTTGATTAACAGTCATGACTAATATCCAAATTTAAGTACATTTCAGTAGGTTTAACTTTGTGAACTTGAGATTTCTAAGAAATGTTCGGCTGTATTTGTTCTTGATATTTACATTTATTGCGTTCCAAAATGTCTTATTTGCCTTCACACTGGCGTCTTACCTTTCCGTATAACTAACGTTTTAGGCATACTAGCGGAAGCTTCACCTTTTTAATTGCGCCTTTTGGAGCAACTATCTACATTAAGTCATCAACTAATTCTGTACTCCTTTTTACTGTGTCCCCTTATCTGCAAAAAAATTTTACGTTCAAGCAGCAATTTTTGTTTTCTATGGTGTCTTTCACATAATTCATTACCACGGGTAACGTTTTTGATAATGGCTAGAATTTGCATGTGTTTGAATAAACTTCTGTAATCGAAATACGTTTTACTGCGTCATTCTTTACAAACAATAAATCTCTAAGTACTACTATAGTTTTTTATGGAAGAAGTAGAAATGCTCACTGAGAAGTGAGATCAGTTCTTTGTAACCAGAACTGGGACGCCGGAAAGCGCATCCCACGTTACCATTTGGGTCCTGTTCGTATAGACCTTGAGATAATCTGCAAAACTATTAGCAATGAAGGTTTTCGCTAACTGCCGTGCTGCGACGAATTTTTTGTGAGAGAGTAGGAAATGTTGCCTGTGCAGTTATTTACAAGGGCTGTTCGCAAAGTAAGGTACGATCGGTCGCGCAATGGAAACCACAGCTACCTCTCTAAATAGTCGCCGATCCGACTTAGACATTTGTCGTAGCGTCATATAAACTTTCCTGTATCTTCATCGCAGAAAGCAGCCGCCTGTGCTTTCCGCCAATTCTCATTGCTGGTCTGCCTTTCACTGTTTGCGCCAAAATGTTGCTTCGTAGCCAGCGGTTCATGTGAACAGAGATGAACATCGGAGGGAGCCTACTAAGGGCTGTATTGTGGGTGATCATTCACTTCCCATCGTAAACGCCGCAGGAGCGTCTTCCTTGCCCCTGCTGAATGAGGCCGAGAATTGTCCTGAAGAAAGAAACGCATGACATTTATGTTACGTGGGCTGCATCGTTTCAGGCGAGATCTCTCACCAGATCCACATAATTTCTACATTATCGCTTTGCGTTCTGAACTGAAAAGAGCAACGTCAAGCGATCGACAGCCAGACTAAAGACACTGCCCAACACATCTGTGCAAAATTCTATCGGATTTTCACAGGCGTTTCAATTTCGCGCCAAATCGGACCTTACTTTCCCAATACGGCTCGTAGTTTTGTTGATAATGGAGTTACGACCTGTTCGCATTTTTCGAAGAAGAGGTATGCCTCCGGTGACACGTATGAAGCTGGTACATAATTACGGTTTATAAGCACTGTCTTTTTTCTTTTATTCTTTTTAGTGTCTGCAAATCTTCGATTTTGGACACTTTATCAACTAGCACTAACCTACATCACTAGCCCGTTATTTGCCTCTTAGATGTTCAAGGGTAGACTAGCCCGTAGAACCAGGGCTCCTAAAATTACGTCGTTTGGCTTGCACCCAGTCGCTGAGAATTATTCCGGGTTGTATGGCCGTGGTCCATGGAACTCTTCAATCCCTGACGTTTCGTCCAAGGCTACGTTGGATATCTTCCGAGGTGTTCGTGGTTGTGTTGAGTCTTGGCGACTGACGAGTCGGACGTCGAAGAGCGGCCTAAATACCGTGGAAAGAGGACGTGGTCTGGATTTCACGTGACAGCAGAGATAAACATTGTCAAAGATAAAAATTTTTTAAATATCCATTATAGTACGTCAGAGATAAAAACATCTCATCGATTCTGTAGCGCCACAGTCCATATATTACTGAGTCTCATGGCTTTTCCTTTTCTGTTAAAATTATCCCCATGTTTATATATTTCGATGGCTTCTCTATATAGCCGTGGATAATAGTTCGTCATAGTACATAAAACTTCAGTTTCCGAAAATTTCACTACGTGATCACCTGATTGAAGACAATTTTCCGCCATGGCTGATTTATCAGTTTTCCCTAGTTGGCAGAGACTTTTATGTACATTCAACCGTATATTCACACTTCTCTTTGTAGTTCCAATGTAGACCTCGCCACACGTAGACGGAATCTTATATACACCACTTGCACACAGAGTGGGACGTATATCCTTAACGTAACGAAGAGCTTGGCCTATTTTCTTAGTTGGTCTGAAAATCGGTCGATCGTCATGTTTCCTTTGAATCTTGCCGATCTGATCCGTCACTTTTTCGATGGAGAGTAGAGAAACCGTGTTCTTCCATCTCTGTGTCCTATCGTTATCCTTAGACAAAACTCTATTTCCTTACTCGAGTACCCATTCTTTTCAAAAGCCTGCTTTGGATGTTTTGACTCGGCGTCCAGGTGTTCCGGCGTACAAATCCTTTTAGCTCTGTTGACTAGACTTTTAATTACACCTTTTTTCTGTTGTGGATGATGATTGGAATCCTTATGCAAATATCTGTCGGTATGTGTAACCTTCCGAAAGACTATGTTTCAAGCTGCCATCAGTCTGTCTCATGACGAAAACATCCAAGACGGATGCTGCATTGTCTTTCTCCATTTCCATGGTAAACTGGAGTTTTTTGATCTATACCATTTAAATAAGAAAAGAATTCCTCTAAAGCTCTTTTTCCATGTGACCAAACAACAAATGTGTCATCCACGTATCGATACCATCGACATCGTTTCTTACTCGCTTTTTCCAGAGCTAATTGTTCAAATTTTTCCATATAAAACTTAGCAATCATAGGACTCAGTGGGCTACCCATGGCACACCATCAAACTGCTCATAAAACTCATCTTTCCACTGGAACTGACTAGAGGTAAGGCAATGTCTGAAAAGAGCAGTCAAATCCGCTGGGAAAACATCCGCTATGTAAAACATAACTTCGTTAAACGGAATCTTAGGAAATAAAGACACTATTTCTAAACTGACAAGAATATCCCAGGACCCAAAGCCAGTGCTATTAATTCTCCAACGTACCAAATAGCAAGATACCTGGCAACTCGTTTACAACCACATATTGGCAAAACTGATTCTTCTGTAAAAGACTCATGTCATTTTATTGAGAAACTTGAGGGATTGACTTGGGCTCCTGAGGACATTCTTGTCAGTTTTGACATAGTGTCTTTATTTACTATGACTCCGCTTAACGGTGTTAAGTCAACAACAGAAAACAGGAGTAATTAAAAGTCCACGTGACAGAGCTAAAAGGATTTGTACGACGGAACACCTGGACGCCGAGTTAACACATCCAAAGCAGGCTTTTGAGAATAATGGGTACTCGAGTAAGGAAATAAATAGAGTTTTGCGACCGAATAACAGGAGGCCTAAGGCCAACGATAGGACACAGAGAAGGAAGAACAAGGTTTCTCTACCCTCCATCAAAAATGCAACGGATCAAATCGGCAAGATTCTAAGGAAACATGAAGTTTGGCCGATTTTCAGACCAACTACGAAAATAGGCCAAGCTCTTCGTTCCGTTAAGGATAAACGTCCCCCTCTGTCTGCAAGTGGTGTATATAAGATTCCGTCTGCGGTTGGCAAGGTCTACATTGGAACTACAAAGAGAAGTGTGAATACACGGTTGAATGTACATAAAAGTACATAAAATGTACACGGTTGAAGGAACATAAAACTCTCTGCCAACTAGGGAAAACTGACAAATCAGCCATGGCGGAAAATGGTCTTCAATCAGGTGATCACGTAGTGAAATTTTCGGAAACTGAAGTTTTATGTACTATGACGAACTATTATCCACGGCTATATAGAGAAGCCATCGAAATATATAAACATGGGGATAATTTTGACAGAAAAGAAGCCATGAAACTCAGTGATATATGGACTGTGGCGCTACAAATGGTTCAAATGGCTCTGAGCACTATGGGACTTAACATCTGAGGTCATCAGTCCCCTACAACATAGAACTACTTAAACCTAACTAACCTAAGGACGTTACACACATCCATGCCCGAGGCAGGATTCGAGTCTGCGACCGTAGCAGTCGTACGGTTCCGGAATGAAGCGTTCTAGAACCGCTCGGCTACCGCGGCCGCCTGTGGCGCTACAGAATCGATGAGAAGTTTTTATCTGGACGCCGAGTTAACACATCCAAAGCAGGCTTTTGAGAATAATGGGTACTCGAGTAAGGAAATAAATAGAGTTTTGCGACCGAATAACAGGAGGCCTAAGGCCAACGATAGGACACAGAGAAGGAAGAACAAGGTTTCTCTACCCTCCATCAAAAATGCAACGGATCAAATCGGCAAGATTCTAAGGAAACATGAAGTTTGGCCGATTTTCAGACCAACTACGAAAATAGGCCAAGCTCTTCGTTCCGTTAAGGATAAACGTCCCCCTCTGTCTGCAAGTGGTGTATATAAGATTCCGTCTGCGGTTGGCAAGGTCTACATTGGAACTACAAAGAGAAGTGTGAATACACGGTTGAATGTACATAAAAGTACATAAAATGTACACGGTTGAAGGAACATAAAACTCTCTGCCAACTAGGGAAAACTGACAAATCAGCCATGGCGGAAAATGGTCTTCAATCAGGTGATCACGTAGTGAAATTTTCGGAAACTGAAGTTTTATGTACTATGACGAACTATTATCCACGGCTATATAGAGAAGCCATCGAAATATATAAACATGGGGATAATTTTGACAGAAAAGAAGCCATGAAACTCAGTGATATATGGACTGTGGCGCTACAAATGGTTCAAATGGCTCTGAGCACTATGGGACTTAACATCTGAGGTCATCAGTCCCCTACAACATAGAACTACTTAAACCTAACTAACCTAAGGACGTTACACACATCCATGCCCGAGGCAGGATTCGAGTCTGCGACCGTAGCAGTCGTACGGTTCCGGAATGAAGCGTTCTAGAACCGCTCGGCTACCGCGGCCGCCTGTGGCGCTACAGAATCGATGAGAAGTTTTTATCTGGACGCCGAGTTAACACATCCAAAGCAGGCTTTTGAGAATAATGGGTACTCGAGTAAGGAAATAAATAGAGTTTTGCGACCGAATAACAGGAGGCCTAAGGCCAACGATAGGACACAGAGAAGGAAGAACAAGGTTTCTCTACCCTCCATCAAAAATGCAACGGATCAAATCGGCAAGATTCTAAGGAAACATGAAGTTTGGCCGATTTTCAGACCAACTACGAAAATAGGCCAAGCTCTTCGTTCCGTTAAGGATAAACGTCCCCCTCTGTCTGCAAGTGGTGTATATAAGATTCCGTCTGCGGTTGGCAAGGTCTACATTGGAACTACAAAGAGAAGTGTGAATACACGGTTGAATGTACATAAAAGTACATAAAATGTACACGGTTGAAGGAACATAAAACTCTCTGCCAACTAGGGAAAACTGACAAATCAGCCATGGCGGAAAATGGTCTTCAATCAGGTGATCACGTAGTGAAATTTTCGGAAACTGAAGTTTTATGTACTATGACGAACTATTATCCACGGCTATATAGAGAAGCCATCGAAATATATAAACATGGGGATAATTTTGACAGAAAAGAAGCCATGAAACTCAGTGATATATGGACTGTGGCGCTACAAATGGTTCAAATGGCTCTGAGCACTATGGGACTTAACATCTGAGGTCATCAGTCCCCTACAACATAGAACTACTTAAACCTAACTAACCTAAGGACGTTACACACATCCATGCCCGAGGCAGGATTCGAGTCTGCGACCGTAGCAGTCGTACGGTTCCGGAATGAAGCGTTCTAGAACCGCTCGGCTACCGCGGCCGCCTGTGGCGCTACAGAATCGATGAGAAGTTTTTATCTTTGACGTACTATAATCGATAGTTAAAAAATTTTATCTTTGACAATGTTTATTTCTTCTATAACGTGAAATCCAGACCATGCCCACTTTCCACGATATTTAGGCCGCTCTTCGACGTCCGACTCGTCAGTCGGCAAGACTGAGCACAACCAGGAGCACCTCGGAAGATATCCAACGTAGCCTTGGACGAAACGTCAGGGATTGATGAGTTCCATGGACCACGGCCATACAACCCAGAAAAATTCTCAGCAGCTGTAACAACCGGTCGTGAAAGCCTTCATTGTATGATTGCACCCAGTCGTTATGAAAAGTGGTGGCATTCTCATTCACTGTCCTCAACCTCCCTAATCTGTCCTGTTTCTGGTGCCAGACGTGTTCTGAGCCGACTGTGCATTCTCCAGGTCTTACGCGCATAATTTATGCCGATATGTGCATCCTCTCCAAGGGGGTAACTGAGTGTGGTTGCTTAGCTGTATCTTCGGAGCGCCCCTTGATTTCAGTGGTTGTCGTACACGAAACGTGTTCACAGCTTCATAACTTTGGTCAAAGGACTGCTTGAGTTGCACACTGAGTTCATGCGCTGCTCATCCTTTTGTTGAAGAGGAAGTGCCTACACTTTTATGTTGCTTATCGAGACGGGCGCCCTTTACGCAGTACTGACTGTACGTAGTTACGAACTTCTTAGAGTATAGATTTTAGACTTTCGCGTGCACCGGTTGTTTGTCACTTGCTCCATCGCTTTGCAGACGTCTAATGCCCGAGGGCGTAGTAAGCTTAATGTACAGCCGAATAGAACGTATTTTTAAATCTTGTTCGAGAACATATTTGAAAAATGTTAAGTAATATGAACGTAACTGGTCAATCTTCCACACACATACGTTCGCTGTTATTTCAACAAACACTGATCGTCCATGGTACACAAAAGAGGTCAGCACACTGTTGCAGAAGCAACAAAAACCACATGCCCAACTCCAAAGAACGCAAAGTCGCAAAGACTGACCATGACTTACAAAATCTCGAAATTTAGCACGAACTTCAATGCTAGATGTTTTTTAATATCTTACCCAACGAAAGTCTTTCTAGAAATTTGTAGAAAACCCAAAGGCATTCTGGTCACATGTGACGCAAGCCAGCAGCATGACACATTCAACATATTTACTGTGTCATAGAAATGGTAATGTTACTGATGAAAGTGCCAATATACCGTTTTCCTAAATTCCTTCACCAAAGAAAACGAAGTAAATATTCCAGAATTCGAATCAAGAACTGCTACCAACTGAGCAGTAGATATCTGTGACTTAGCAAAACAGCTTAAATCAGTTAATAAAGCTAAGTCCTCCGGTCCATATTGTATATGAGTTAGATTCCTTTTAAAATATGCCGACATACGAGGGCGTGCTGAAAATTAATGCCTCCGAATTTTTTATGTCAAAACTATTAAAGCTGTTTAAACAAACCCAACGTCATTAACATTTTACATCTTTATTCTTGACGTCTACATATTTGCAACCGTCTACCGCTAGAGAGTTACGAATTGTAGGGAGTACCATGGCACTGCATAACGTAACTAAGGCGACGCGTGAGAACAGCGTGCAGTATTCAGATTTCGTAGTCGAAAAGTTTGTCACCTTGAAGCACCCTCGCCTTCAGCATGACAACGTCCGACAACACATGAGCACTGAGATATCTGCAAGAATCTGACGCATTGATTTCCCTAGCATCGGCCATCCTCCATAGAGTTTCGACTTGGCCTCATCCGATTTTCACATGTTTTCAAAACTCAAACAACACCTTTGAGTACTTCTCTTTGATAGTGATAATGCGGAGCGAGCGGAGATGAGTTTGCAGCTCTTTCAAGAAGTCAAAGGTCCTACAGTGACGTTATCAGAAACTGGTCTCTCCTTAGGAGAAATATGTTCGTCGAAAAGATGACTATCTGGAAAAATAAGATATAGAATATTAAGACATTTGTTTTATTTAAAAAACTTTTTGAGTTTTCACACATACTGTACAATCATATAAAACAGCTGGCTCGAAGGAAGATCCGTACCTAAGGACTAGAAAGTAGCACAGATCACACCTCTACGCTAGCATGGAAGCAAGAGTAATTCGATGAATTACATGGCAACATCACTGACTTCGATTTGCCGTAGGATTTTGGAAATTATACTTTGTTTGAATGTTATAAATTAACTCGAGTAAAACGATCCGTTGACAAACAATCATCACGGATTCAGATAATATCGTTCTTGTGAAAAACAATTAGCTCTTTACTCTCATGAAATAATAAGTGATTCAGAGAGGCAATCGCAGATTGGTTCCATATTTCTAGATTTACAGAAGGCTTTTGGTACCGATACTCATAAGCAGCTTCTATTGAAATGGAGTGCGTTTTCAGTTGTGTGACTGCTTTCGCGATTTCCAGTAAGAGAAGTTACAGTTCAGTTCATTGTAATTGATGTAAAGGCACCGAATAAAACACAAGTGGCATCTGGTGTTCCCCAAGGAAATGTTATATGCCGCTCCTGTTCCTACTCTGTATTAACGTTTTAAGATACAATCTGAGGAGCCTTGTTAGATTGTTTGAAGCTGATGCTGTCATTTAGCCTCTAGTAAAGGCATCAGAAAATCAAAAACTATTGCCAAATGATTTAGACAAAATATCTGTATGGTGCAATTGACCCTAAATGGAATAATTTCGGTTAAAAGATAAATCACACAAATCCAGAGACTGTCAATTCAAATAAATACCTAGGAACTGCAATTACGTACATCTTATAAAGCAATGCTTACATAGATAATATTGTGTGAATGCAAACCAACACTGAGTTTTATTGGCAGAACACTGAAGATGCAACAGGTCTAACATAGCAGGGGGGAAGGTGGGGGGAGGGAAAGATTTCGGTTCAGGAGATGTGCACTGGCACGAGTGGCATAGCGCTCAGGTTCGTTGCACACTTCCCCAATCGCCACGCGATGCTGTCGGGAAACTACAAACGTACCGCACCTAACTGGCCGTGCAGTCGCACTGCATCTTTCTTTGTTATATCTCACATTTCCGAACAACATAAACCAATGACAAAACATATTTTCCGTATTATTTAATTATTTTTTGCGTGATGAAGACATGATATAATTTTTATCTGGTGCGAACGGACAGACGCAGACAATTTCACACATTTCCGCACTCTGGTGGCTACGTAATCGTGACTTAATTAATTTCATAATCGAAAAAGGTCTTCCACACTAATATCTCGATCGAAATACCGTGGCACTTTTGCAATCTCATTATGGAGACGTCGAAACTATACATGAAGAAAGCAATTAGGACGCCCTGGACAGTTTGAACGCAAAGACATTATCATTAAAACGGAAATTACCCTGCAGAACAGTCAGTAATATCTGCACATGCACACTGGCGCTTTTAACTGAAACAGTAAACGGTCTCTAAAACAGAATGAGATTTTCACTCTGCAGCGGAGTGTGCGCTGATATGAAACTTCCTGGCAGATTAAAACTGTGTGCCCGACCGAGACTCGAACTCGGGACCTTTGCCTTTCGCGGGCAAGTGCTCTACCATCTGAGCTACCGAAGCACGACTCACGCCCGGTCCTCACAGCTTCACTTCTGCCAGTACCTCGTCTCCTACCTTCCAAAACCGGGCGTGAGTCGCGCTTCGGTAGCTCAGATGGTAGAGCACTTGCCCGCGAAAGGCAAAGGTCCCGAGTTCGAGTCTCGGTCGGGCACACAGTTTTAATCTGCCAGGAAGTTTCATATCAGCGCACACTCCGCTGCAGAGTGAAAATTTCATTCTGGAAACATCCCCCAGGCTGTGGCTAAGCCATGTCTCCGCAATATCCTTTCTTTCAGGAGTGCTAGTTCTGCAAGTTTCGCAGGAGAGCTTCTGTAAAGTTTGGAAGGTAGGAGACGAGGTACTGGCAGAAGTGAAGCTGTGAGGAGCGGGCGTGAGTCGTGCTTCGGTAGCTCAGATGGTAGAGCACTTGCACGCGAAAGGCAAAGGTCACGAGTTCGAGTCTCGGTCGGGCACACAGTTTTAATCTGCCAGGAAGTTTCGGTCTCTAAAACAGTTCGAAAACTGATGTTAGTTTTGGAAGTGTCCTCAAAATGTTTAGGACACTATCCTCATAATTAATTCAAGGTCAAAATGAATTCTTCAGTCCTCGCGTTTTCTTTCGAAGCAGTGAGCTCAAGCAACTGGACTGTGCTTGTCAGTCTTTGTCGCTTCTGCACTGTCCGAGCACATTAACTTGACCACCTTTCAAAAGCCTAAATAACCACATTTTTACAGCGCGTACCGCTGCGAGATGTGCAGGAAGAGATTCAGTCAGGTTCTGGAAGCCGCCGATAGGGATGCAGGGCCATGCCGAATCCAGTGATGTATTGAGTTGGGCTAGGTTTATCGGTTGAGGTCCCACGCCGCGAACAAAGATTCTTTATTGGGTTTAAATCTGATGAGTTTGGTGGCCAGGGAAGTAGGATAAATTCATCCTGGTTCTCTTTGCAACACGCACCTACGCTGCGAGCTGTGTGACACATTGCGTTGTTCTGCTGGTAAATGCCATCGTGCTGAGGAAAAACAAACTGCATATAGGGTAGTCATGATCCCCAAGGATAGATGCATACTTATGCTGGTCTATTGTGTCTTCCAGAATGACGAGATCAGTCAGGTAATGTCACGAAAACATTCCCCAGCCCATAACGCTCCCTACTCTGGCCTGGACCCTTCCAGGGATTGTTGCAAGTTGTTTGGTTTCAGACGTTTCACTCCGTACACGCCAACAGCCATCTGTCACATGGAGTATTAAACGTAAGTCATCTGAAAAGGTCAACTGCTGCCGCTCGGTGGACGTCCAATGGCGGTACGAGAGGGAAAATTCTAGCCTTCTTCGCCGATGAAAAGCAATCAACATAAGTGCATGAACCAGGTACCTATTGCAGAGATTCTTACACAGTAACATTCACTGAATTGTCGTTGAGAAGACACTGTTGGTAGAACCATGAACCATCTGGGCTGTCAGTTGGTCAACACTTGCACGTATATTCGCCCATACATATCTCCACAGGGTCATTCAATGCTCTCCTCAATATTCTGTGGTGCTTCACAGTTACCACGATGCCGGTTTTGGATAGCGCCATTTTACCACACACGGTTTATTTTAACCATGGCAGCACGCAAACGCTTTACAGACTTAGCTACTTCGGAAATGCTTCCACCCTTGGCACAAAAGGCAATGATCATGGCCTTTTGGAGTCAGAAAAACCATTACGCATTATGACAATGCTTGCAATATTTTCCGCATCCCTCAGCACGCTTTATATACCCTCCACTGCTAGTGCTGCCACCTTACGGCTGTGAATGATTATTGTATATTCATGTCGAACATAGGTAGTGTACACATTAATGCGAAAGGACAACGAATAACTCGATTTTCTTTCTGAATGCATTCCCATCAAATCAGAAATGAGTTGCCACCGTACAATGTTTTACTGTGGGCAATGTACAGTAAATTGCACTTAACATGCGAGGCCGGCAATCCAGTCAGCGTCTCTTATTTTCGTTCATGCAAAATTGGTCCAGGCATGTGCCTGACTTTTATAACGTCCTTTGCAGTAATATATAAAGACTCCATACTATTCGTTCAGTTCAGCAGAAAACCGTTGCAGCTGACGGTGGAATAAAGTGTGTGACTCTAGAAATTTTACTATTCATACCATCAATTTATTCACATGGTTCATGCCTGAAAATTTTGCGCTATGTGCTTCTTGATATACAGATCAATGAATCCCGTCTGGCGGGATTTTAGCAATTTTTTGTTCTTTCACTGTCAACCAAACCCTTAAAATCTTTCTGCATGGAACTGTAATTTTGTTTCATAGCAACTTTGCAGTACCTGTCGCTTTTGCGACTGCATATTATGTAAAGAGAATTCTCATCGCGCTCTTTATCATCCATAATGTTTTTAAAGGTCCGTGACGACAGATCGCTAGACTGCCTCTTTTGTGCAAGTAACACCTGGACCTGTGAATGTCCTTCATAGTATGGACAAACGGCAAAAGTAAAAGAGCGCTACACCACGACCCCGCCGAGCTGAAGAGAGCTGTGCCGACTAAACATTGTCACACCGCAATCCTAAATGAAATGTCGCGCTGTACCTGGTACTTCAGGGAAGGAACGAGCAAAGTCGAGATAGGACGAGCAGTGGCCCGCACGCGCTTCACACACAGGCTCGCGTGAAATTTGGCACCCCGTGGCCGGCCCTACACTAAAGCGCCTTCCCATGCTATGCTTGTCTGTCCTCTGCTAGATTACTGCTGTGCAGTATGGGATCCTTACCAGATTGGATTGACAGAGGACATCTAAAAACCTAAAAGAAGGGCAACTCGTCTTGTATTATCACGAAATAGGGGGCAGAACGTCACGGATTTGATACCAGATTCGAGATGGCAGCTATAAAAAAAATAAAAAATAAAAAAATAAAAAAAGTTTTGCGTTGTGGCGAGATCTAGCGTTTTTCCCTGTATGGGAAAATGTTTTGTTGATATTTAGCTACGTAGGGAGAAATGATCAGTGTAATACAATAAGAGAGAGAAATCATAACTCGCACGGAAGGGTTTGAGTGCTCGCTTTTCCCACGCTGTATCAGAGAGTGAGACACTAGAGAAATACTGTGAAACTCGTTAAATGAACCATCTGCCAGACACGGAGGAATGAACTGCAGAGCAGTGATGTAGATGTATATGCAGCTGTGTATCAAAATGAATGAACATAAGTAACTGATGATGTATTATGAAATGAAAGTAATCATTTTCGAATTAAAATTTTATCATGTCATTCACATAGAATAATAGCACATATGCTAGGAATGTACTTCATGTTAACAGCGTCAGCTCTAAATTACGAAAAAATAACGCAGAGAAGCGATGTTAGTAATTAAATAGCGCTACCCTGTTTAATGATGGCACACTCATTCGTTTCATTCATTTAAACTGCATTTATGAATCACAACGTAAAAATGTTCAAATCAATGAGATGGCTCTGAGCACTATGCGACTTAACTTCTAAGGTCATCAGTCCCCTAGAACTTAGAACTAATTAAACCTAACTAACCTAAGGACATCACACACATCCATGCCCGAGGCAGGATTCGAACCTGCGACCGTTGCGGTCGCTCGGCTCCAGACTGAAGTGCCTAGAACCGCTCGACGACACCGGCCGGCCATCATGAACACAGACTCTCTGATCAGACTGACCACGATTAATAATGAAATAGGTAACGTTGATAAGCATGTAAATAAAGAGTAGCACTGGTAATGAATATTCTGTTGTTGATACATCACTGTGTACTAAGAAACAAGCCATGGTTTCACTCCGGCCGGCAATCAATGAGATCTTTGGCACCAGCTACATGTTAGTAACCGCACACTTTGGGACAATGAACAGTGCGTATTGCCAGTGCCAAAACAATGTTTCACTAACCTCTTAATCACTCAGCTGTACACTGCTTCGCTCTGGCGCAGTAAGTGGCTGCAATGGAGCGGAGGGAGAGGCAAATAAGTGGTACGGGCGAAAGTTTAAAATTTGTGCCTCCAAAAGCTCATAGCTGGACACTATCAAAATTATGACTCAAATATTCACGCGGGATTGATTGCTGTAGCTGATATTTTGCTTTCTTCTCCTTAAAATAAGATGTCAAGTTGGTGGTGTTTCCTTTTAAGAAAACAACCTAATATTTGGGTGTACAGGTATGTTTCAACAGCTCGCATTCCCATGAAAATATACTGTCGTGCGGCAGATCGCCGCCACACACTTCTGTCTTTGAAGAGTCCCTAATCAGTTTAATATATTGGTGTCAGAACCAAGGCCTGTGTAACTTTATCTTCATTTCGTTCGCCGGCCTTTGTGTTCGAGCGGTACTAGGCGCTTCAGTCCGGAACCGCGCTGCTGCTACGGTCGCAGGTTCGAATCCTGCCTCGGGCATGGATGTGTGTGATGTCCTTAGGTTAGTTAGGTTTAAGTAGTTCTAAGTTCTAGGGGACTGATGATCTCAGATGTTAAGACCCATAGTGCTCAGAGCCATTTGAACCATCACTGCGCCTACCAGCTACCGCAGGTCACTACTATCCTTCCGAGGAAAACTGGCAGCAAGCGAACTGGGAGAGTGCCTCTTGACAGAGAACCAACTCTACTTATGCCCTGAAAATTGTCGCCTCATACAGTTCTTATGTCGTCTTGCAGCTGCATGAAAAGACCATAATTAATAAATATCTTTGGTGGATATAAGGGACGTATGAAGGGGAGAAAAACACTGAAATTTTAACGAAATTGGCGAGAAAGAAAGAAATGATGTGAACTTTTTTTTTTCAAGCATGTGGTATGCCCTGCTTGCACGTAGATATGTACATTGAGTGGGGCCCACAGTAGTTTTTGCGCTTGCACGTAATGTAGTCTAAAAGGAATGACAGCAAGTATATCTGCAGATTCTCAGGTTAGACGTTTAGTTCATGAAGCGGTTTAGATGCATGAAGGGGACGATTAACGGTAAGACTGGAAAACCCTACTCTCAGTCCACGTTATCTGAACCAATTATTTCAACGTCTAGATATTAAACAAGAGGTGTTGCACAATATTGACTGATGTTAATGTCTTAGTAATACCACGTCGCAATCCAAAGAGTAAATTGTAAAAGTGAATAATGCAAGGTTTTGTATCCCCATCAGCAGTCTTTAAAAGTATAAAGAAAATTTTAATAATTGTCAGGAACAAGACTGTACACTTTTATGTTAGGCAATTTCTAGTCCCAATGTGTAATTTTGTATTTATTAATAATGATCGTAAATTATATCAATGTTTGAGGGAACATGAGTCACGAAGGAGGGCAAGACATGCGAGGACAAGCGCTAGGGCAAGGGGACACTTAAAGCGCCGAGCACCGATCTGAGACATTCGCTGTTGACACAGCCCAAGGCCGTTGCCTTCACCCAGAAGGGGGGATGCCGAACTGCAGGGCCTATTCCATGCACCACTGACCTGACTCATGCAGCTACGGGCGACGTCTCGAAACCTGGTCAGCTGCGCCATGGCCCATGTGCAAGCCGACACAGTGCGGTGGGTCCCGTCTATCTGCGGCGCTGATAAACGGCTAGACACAGATAACAGCCCACTCGTACAATCAAATCCAGACCATTACCTGCTTATAGGCGCTGATACATATCAACGGCCACAGTTGAAAATGTGTGCCTGCCTGTCTATGTAAACACAAACATCAACAATCGTGTAACTGGAGCGCAGAGAACTATTATTGTACTGATATTGATGATCATGGTGCATCTGCGACGGGGCCAAAATTATTTTTCCTGCCACTGTGATAGACTGAAATTCTGTAGCGCACATGCTATGTTTTCATCAGGTCTGCAAATAGACAATTGCTGCCACGGAACCAATTTTCCTGAAGCGTATTGCTCTGACTATTATCTACATCTACATTTATACTCCGCAAGCCACCTAACGGTGTGCGGCGGAGGGCAAGAGATATTTGAATAAACTATTAGTATGACCGGTTAAGTGAGAGGACACTGCCTAGAGACGTTGTCATGATTCTGCATTTTGATGAAATTAAGCTAGATGGACAATATGAGCAATGTTAGATTACTCAGGCGCTTGTCACGAACAATATGTGACGCTCTTTAGAGATTAAATGTTGTACCGTTGTCATCATGAACACAAAATGGTTCAAATGGCTCTGAGCACTATGGGTCTTAACTGCTGAGGTCATCAGTCCCCTAGAACTTAGAACTACTTAAACCTAAATAACCAAAGGACATCACACACATCCGTGCCCGAGGCAGGATTCGAACCTGCGACTGTAGCGGTCGCGCGGTTCCAGACTGAAGTGCCTAGAACCGCTCGACGACACCGGCCGGCCATCATGAACACAGACTCTCTGATCAGACTGACCACGATTAATAATGAAATAGGTAACGTTGATAAGCATGTAAATAAAGAGTAGCACTGGTAATGAATATTCTGTTGTTGATACATCACTGTGTACTAAGAAACAAGCCATGGTTTCTGAAGGAGGCAGACATGATAAACTCAGAATAGGAAGGTGTCAGAATCATTTCTGCCCCCACGATGTCCATCACCCTGCGCTATTTGTAAAACTCAATTCACCCCTGTCATCCTAAAACAGTGATTAATGTCTATGTGCGAGCACAGTGAAGTGCGCCGAATTGTGTCTCGAGTAACAATTAGATGACTTCGAGTAGGTATTGAAAATATATTTTATTGTTTTCTTTTCAGGTGTGACTGATTTGAGCTTTGATAAAGGCCTTATACGACAGTGAAAATTATAAAATATATGTGCAATTTTTTATGAGGTTTAGTGCGTTTAATGGTTTCAGTATTTTATGCTTATGTGTAATGAATTGACGTTTATCTGTGAATTTGCAACTACGTAATATTGATCTCGGTATCGCACGTGGTAAAGTGCTATACATTTCTTATCTCTATTTAAGTGATATCTTTTGAATGGTATTGGTGATTTATTTAAGATACATTATATAATGTTTTAAGATCAACTGAGACACAGATAATATATTTCCTTTTATTATTTAAATTTATTTGTGTTTGAATTTATATTACCTTGTGCTGTAGGGATATATGTGAACGTGACTAAATATTTATTGTGTTGGTAATAAGTGAATGTGATTTGTCATCAGAGTGTTAAAGTTTTCAAATGAATGTAGTAAATTTAATACCGACACTAGCATTTGGAGTGAATAGATGTGGTGACCTTCGGAATGAATCTAAGACCCAAATTAAAATTAGTACCCTTGGCTAGGAACTAGTTCCACGTTGAAACAATCAGCCCTCTGCAACCGAAGTGGACAGATCACCGTAAAATTCTGTGTGACGCTGTCAAACCATGTCCGGTATCAGAGCAATACCATCAATAAATTTTTTTGCACAAACATCCTGCAGTGGTACATTGCAGTATATTACTGGACTTACAAGTCTCATGTTTTATTATTCTAATGTACTTATTTCATTTAGTTTGTGTTCAGTTGAGGCTAGTTGATATATGCTCACTTTTATAGGAAACAATACCAAGTGCGGAGATTAGGACATCAATTAACGTCTTACTTTTCTCTGTTATTTGAAGCTCAGACCATCCTGGTATTCTTACTGTACATTCGACGTCATTCAGTCTTTTACCCGCTTTCGTGGGAGACAAAGCATTGAAGATCTGCCTCGTATTAGCAGCTCGTGCTCAAAAATACGAGATTATGTCCGTACACACAAATTATGACATGCAGGCACTCCGATGACAATACTACAGCTCTTTTCATTGCATTTTTGGAGGCACTAAGTGTGCTGCGTCGATACTCATAAAACACTGCCGACTCTATACGGTCAATTTGGTCTCATGGCAGCCAAAACGAACAACACAGGTTTGTCTCATCGCTGATAATCTTCATAGAACCAGGCATGTAACATTGTACATTTCAGACCTACAGTCCCACAGGTTTCGCTGGACTAGTATAAATAACCCGAGCTGCAACAACTACCGATGAACTAAGTCATAATCGTATTAAACAGCAACACACAGTCACACAGATATCCAGCTCAAATTCCAGGCACATCAAGCAGTACAGCAGTACATGGAACAGTTGTATCAGAGAATCGGCGTACGGAAGCGTCAGTAACGAATTACGAATTGCCGATTTTCCAAGCTGACCAGGTATTTTCCCCACGCCAGGAGAAGTCACAGCACGGCCCTCGACTACCAATGTTCCCCATACACCACGATAACAATGAGAATTCTAAAGTTTTCCACTAAGACTTGGCTACTCGTGTTGTGCATGCACACATGGCACTTTTCCCTTACCGAGCAACTTTACCCGTCTGACAGTAGGTTTCCCGAGGTGCTACTGTATTATTTACTTCTTGTTCAGAGCCAAGGACTACCCCAATGTGACGTGTTTTGTCCCGACCCGTGGAATGGCGCTAGAGGGGCGAGATAGTAGAGTATTTTGAGAAAACCAAAAGAATTTTATTCGGCTACCGATTCTCCCTACGAAATACCAAGAAATGCAATATGGGCAGTACGAGTGAAGCTGTAAACCTTAATGGCAATTTTAAACATTGTGGGCTATCTATGCTTTTTATGGGAAGTGTGTGTTGTTTCAGAGTAAGAAGGAAGAAAGGTTAGAGTTTAATGTCTCGTGTCGACATCTGGTTCACTGTAGATGGAGAAGAAGCTCAGGTTGTTTCAAGAATGGGGAAGGAAATCGGCGGTGCCCTTTCAAAGGAACCATTCCGACGTTTGTCTGGAGCAACTGAAATAAATCACGAAAACCTAAAACAGGATCGCTGGACGTGAATTTGAGCCGTCGTCCTGCCAAATGCGTGTCCAGTGTGCTAACCATTGATATTGGAGTAAGTAAAGCATTGTGTTTCAAGGTGCGAAAGGTGACTTATTATTTATTTTCACTGTGAAGTTGGGCAGGATATATAGGCGTACCTTGAAGCTGAGATGAACATGTTCTCGAGAACTTTAATCTTCATCGTAATGAATTACGTGTTTCCGTTTCGTCCGCATACAGGTACCTTGCATACAAAATTCGTATCTCACACTCAAACTGATCTTTCACATCTCAGCAAAGACGCTGACGTCTTCTACTTCCCTCTCCACATGCAGATGTTGTTTCTGAAAAATTATTTCTAATGATACCGGTTTCGACAAAACCTTAAATCTAAAGCAGTCGTGAAATATAAAAGAAGTTAGAATGCAGATTGCGTAACTGTTAATCTGTCATGACATCATTATTAGAATTTAAATGTTCAGAAATCAGATATAAGAAATGTGACTTATTAGTGACAGTTTACGTTATTTACTTGGAGTTAATGTCTGACACATTTGGTGTATTTTATATCCTTAGGCCTTACGGGTTAAGCTGAAACCCATTAGATAATATACAATATATTCACTTAGATTCACCTTGTGTATAAGAAGATCTTAACGTATACCGCATTGACTCAATTATTTTTGTAATTGTAATCCCATCGTGACATAGTGCACCAGAAACCCCCTCCATAGCTAAGTCGTCAGTTTGGCACAATGCCATGGGAGGGGAGCGGGTTCGATTTCCGGCCGGTTTGGATATTTTCTCCGCTCGGGGACTGGATATTTGTTGTTCTCCTCATGATTTCATACTTATCGACACGCAAATCCCCGCAGTGGCGTCAACTAAAAATGGTTTCACCAGGTGACCAGTCTACCCGACGTGGGAGTTTGGTCACACGCACATTTCATTTTAGTGCACCAGAAGACAGCAATAAAATCATCGAAACCCTAATAACTGAAAATAGGCTTTCAACTCGAAAACTTGTTCGTTTACAATAAAATTTTGTAACATGGCCAAAAACTGTGCTTTGTCATGCAATAATTACGGTATTTC
This sequence comes from Schistocerca cancellata, assembly GCF_023864275.1. NCBI lineage: Eukaryota > Metazoa > Arthropoda > Insecta > Orthoptera > Acrididae > Schistocerca > Schistocerca cancellata. The sequence goes on from NC_064629.1 coordinate 576,687,027, forward strand.
ACCGAGAAATCGCAGTTAATTCAGTTGAAATGCACCTTCGCACGGTAACAGGTGACGCCGCAAATAAATTACGAAGTACGAATCTGCTAAATATTTCAGTGTTATTTATTGGTCACAATAACTGATGCACTTACAGTGTTTTTTACCCACCCCCCATTTACCTGAAATATTTGTGATCCATTTACACGTTTCGTGTGACGTGAGAGGTGCTCCAGCCGTTACTCTTTCGTTATGACAGCCCTGGGACCAACTGACACACTCTCCCAAACTTGCTGCCGGAATTGGGCGTTTTGCAGAAATTCTCGTTGTATCCGTCGGCACGTAACGGCGTCGGCAATGGATCCTCCGAGGCGCACGAGGATTCGGGTCGGGCGAGGAGGCCGGCGGCTGGGGCTGGCATTTGAATGCATTGACCGCGAGAGCCTTGGACAGGCAGATGGGCTGTGGCCGCGGCCGCCCCGCTTGCTTCCGCTTCGCCACACCACGTGCCGAGTCCCTGGGGCGTACGCCGTATCTCTTGTTCGTATTCACGCAAGTCGTCCAGTCGCACGCGGGAACCTGAATTCTTACCTTCTCTTCTGGGAATGCTGTGCAAGACGCTACAAGAATAGTAATTTTTATTATAATTTCGTCATGAGCGGTTTGAAAAAGTCACTGCAGTCATAGGTTTCCCTTTCTAATATACTGTTTCTACATTTTGTTGTTTAAAAATGTCTTAGCTCAACCAAATATTCTCATATTGTGCTCGAAATGCACACAAAGAACTGCATTACACCAAGATGACCTAAAAATTAAATTTGCTTAAAATACTCTAACATATTCTCTAACAGATATGAAACATTTTCTGCTGGCTAAGCTCATTTTCATGAGCTACTAAGCTACCTTACTCCAGTTCAAAAACAAAATTTAAAACAGGTAGCACGTAGGACTAATAAATGAAGTTTTATCGAACGTTTAGAAGGTTTCTAGTTTAATTAGCTTATCAAATCAAATTTTAGAAATTTAGTCGTTATTTTTAATGTTAGACATTTGAAAAGTGTTAATAATTTCTTCACTCCAACGCATAATTCAGGCAGGACTGAAATTTCAAACTAATGATAATTCTGGAACCTAGCTACATAACTTCTAGTACAAATATCTACAATGTGATCTAATCATGTATCGACCGTTGGCGACAACACTAATGGCAATATCAAGCTAAGAAAAGTAATATAGTATTTTAATTTTATTTTAAACGTTTTATTATCATTATAAATGTGTAGAAGTATGAGCAACGCTAGGTCAAATAAAAGGAATTAAAAGAACTTCCACCCTGTTCAAGGTACGGAACGTTACGTAAGATTAACGGCAACCGGTAAGAAGCAATGGTTCCATTCACATGCGGTATATTTTCTATATGACCTTCCCATTTATGACAATGGAAGTGGAAAAACACAAGAAACTGTACGAAATTCTCCGTCAAAGACTTTGAATATTCAAGTAAACATGACTTTCGTAGATATTCCAAAGACTGCCACTTCTTGACGTACTCAAGTGTAAATGAAAGATTCCCTTCTTCTTCATGGGTTGATTTTGTGCAGCACGAAGGAAACTAATGTAAACTTCTGGTACAGTAGTGAGTGTGGTAACTAGACTAGGACCACGCGACGCAATATACCTTCCCTCTAAGGTAGTGGTAGTCAATCTGTTTCCTATCGCGCACTAGTTGGAGTTACAGCTTTCGTGGTTGGCGATAAGCAGTAGGGACTTTAAAAATATTTTCATTAGATTCTCATAAAATTTTGAAACTATTTGGGCAGTAATTAATATTATATGCCTTAACCTACTACAAGTCTGTTTTATAAATTTTATGAAGTAAGTTACTTCCCTACATTATAAAGCACTACTAATACACAACCGGTTTACCGTTAGAAAATTTTACTGTTAACGGAGATACAAAAGTGGACTGTGGGTATAAAAGGTTGGCTGCCCCTGTTCTAAAGAGACTTTCAATGATATGGCTGATCGAAATAATTAAATCCACAGAAACTGAATGACGTTCACTGCTTTCTTGTCTCAGCCAACTTGAGCTACCAGGACTGACTTTAGAGCATCTACGCCTACGAAAGCAGAATTGAAGTACAAAATAGACGGTCAGTTTAATATTACATTAAATTTCTTATTTTTTAATATTTTGAGTGCATTGAATACAGCCGGTTCTCTACTTAAAGTCCGTATCGAACAGGAAACGGTTAAATCTAACTACAGTGCTTTGGTTTCGATCAGTTCGACTACTCACATCAGCCCCTTCACTGAGAATCTAATTGAAGAGTGTTTATAATACATCTAACAGCACATAAATGGACGGAGATAGAAACTGAGCTCCCATCAAATTGCGCGGGATTCAATCACATTATAGCGAGTACAATACTGCTCATCAAAGTGCCAAACCCTTATGCACTCTCTGATCAAAAGCATTCGGACACCCGTTAGGGGATATTAAATGGAGTGAGTGTGCCAACACTCCGCCTTCATTACAGCCTGAACTGTGCTGTGGACACTTTCAGTGATCTGTCAATGTCTGTGGAGGTGCGGCAGCCTATTCTTCTTCAAGAGACGCAACCAGACAAGGTAGTGACAGCGATGGAGTCCGGAGCCAAATCGACGTTCTAACTCAACCCAGAGGTGTTCCACTGGGTTCAGATATGAGATCTGGACGGGCCAGTCCATTTGAGCAATGTTACAGTGCAAGAAATATTAGTTCACAGATGATGCTTTATGACAGGGTACCCTGTCATGATGACATAAACATTCATCGTCTCAGAACAGTTCTTCTAGTGTAAGCAGAACATAATGCTGTACACTGTGTTCATATCATTCCGCATTCCCAATACGCGACCCACACCCCACCCACGGAAAACACCTCTAATACTTTATACAGTTCTGACGTCGTCAGCGTGGGAGCGATGTGTATTATTACGAGCACTGAAAACATTTTCCTCTACCAAGATCGCTAAAATCATTTATTTATACAAATTACCGATTTTGGCTGTTCTCTGTTGCCATCTTCGGATGTGCAAAAGATAGGACCGAAAATACTAGGATACAGCTACTAATATAAGTATACGCATAATTAAATCTAAGATTTGCAGTACAATATAAATTCATATTAGCACCGTGTGGTATACTAGAAGTCGGCACGCGAATTTTAGAGCAGCAGCTATGTAGAAACATGGTATTGGGTCGATTACAAGTGCTCACATTAGTTACCACTTCTCAACTAACAGATCCCAGCGAAAACATCCTTAGTGGTATAACCGAAGTCAGTTTTCTACATTTCTGAAAAACTGTCGGTAAAGTCATGTGCAACATTCATGAAATATAATTTATGCACTGAACTTTTTGTATCACTTAACCAGGTTTTTTAATATATTTTATACAAATTCTTAATAATTATTTACCAAATTTTTCTTTATACAGAATCACAACCAATATGACAACATATAACCACTTAAAAAGCTTTCTATCTACAGCTAATGGTATAATAATGTAGGCTGATTTGAATACATCCAGAGATAGCACTATATTTACAGACACAGATACGACATTTAATCACGAATACATTCAAAGGATATGTAGAAACAATGGAGCTATTTCTTGTTTGTGCTTTTGTTATCAATTACGATATTTATATAAACTTATACACAACAGCACGTCGCTCGAGGTCTAAGTGAAATCTCGTCAACTGATGCCTATATGCAATGGAGTCATCTGATACTTAGGTGACTACTCTTCCAATGTTTAATATAACATACAATTATTACACCACGTGAGAGTGCAGTCGCTCTTGAACTGAGCTCTAGATCTAGCATTACCAGCTCACTCTCACGTATGCCTGTCCTACGACAAATATGTCAAGTGATATTCACCCTGCGTGACTAATGTCAAAATACCATCATGTAATAGGATATGGCCAATGTCCAAATCATCACAATTAAAAAAAATTTTAAAAATTTTCAACACATCCTTAAGACACATTTTCATACAGAATTTTTTAAACATTAAATTACAATTTTTTAAACATTCATTAATTTGAAATTACATAATGTGAACCTTAAACTCTTTTAAAAAGTCCAGCGTATATCTTACAATGCTATATGTGAGCCAATATTATTACTCCCTCAAATACTGTAAATCAATAGTTACAGCTAATACATTATGATATTTTTATCTGGAAAATACACACTGTATCTATTTAGCAAAGGGCCGCAGCTAATATGCTGTTTGTACTACCTTGTATTCGCAGTATGTCGTTCGACGCCTAGGTGAGAGTCATTTACCCGATGTCTACCTGCAATTTCGTCACCCGATATCAAGGTGAAATCTCTTCCACATTTGATATATCAATGTAGAATTAATTTATCACATGTGATTGCAGTTGTTTCTAACTGAACCCGCGAACTATGTATTTATTTTTTTTCTTTTTTTATAAGATGCAATGTATAAATTAACTTATTTACAATAACGCGTTGTCTGACGTCTAGGTGAACTCAGGTTACCCGACGTCTAACTACAAACACATCGCCCGATGTCTAGATTAAATCTATTCCAATGTTTGCTATAGTAAACCCATAATTATAACCCCCTTTAGATTACAAATGCTCGTAAAATAACCCGTGATCTAATGTTGCTGATTATTCACAGACGCAGTAAAACGCGTTATTATTTTGCACATTACACATCGTAATATGCGAAAATTTTCTAAATACATAGTTCACGGGTTCAATCAGTAGCAACTGCAATTGCATGTGTTACATTAATTGTACAGTGATGTATCAAATGCGGAAGAGATTTTACCTAGACCTCGGGTGAGGAAATAACTGGTAGACACAGCATAAGGAGCTGTCACCTAGACGTCGAGCGACAAGTTGCCATATAGAAGCTAGTACAAACAGCGTTTTTGCTAGTAAAAATACAAAATGTTAGTTGCAGCCCTTTGGTAAATAGATACAGTGTATATTTTCCATACGAAAAATATCGTAATGTATTAACTGCCCCTTTGATTTTCATTATTTGTGGATGTAATAACATTAGTTCCTATATGGCACTATAATACATACGCTGGACCTTTTAAAAGAGTTTCAGGTTCCTCTTATGTAATTTAATATTAATAAATATTTAAAAAATTAGAAATGTTTTGTAAATAGCTTTTTACGTAAATACTGGCACATAAAGTAATTCAGTATGAAAATTTGTCTTAAGGTCTTATTGTAAAAATGTTTTTTTTAATTATTTAGGATGATTTAGACACTGGCCACATTTTGTTACATGGTGGAATTTTTTACATTAGTCATCCATGGTAGATATAACGTGAAGATATTTGTTCTAGGACGCATTTGTAAGAGCTAGCTGGTAACGTTACATCATGATCTCAGTTTAAGAGCGATTGCAAGCCCACATGGTGCAATAATTATACACTGGTTACATTAAACTTTGAAAGACTGGTCACCTAAGTATCAGGTGATCAGATTGCACACTGACGTCAGACGACGAGATTTTGCCTAGACTTCGAGCAACGTGTTGTCGTGGATAAGCTCATACAAATATCGTAATTGACAGCAAAAACACAAACATTAAGTAACTCCACTGTTTGTACATATACTTTAAACGTATTCTTGATGAAATATCATATCAGTGCCTGTAGATGTCTCGCTATTTCTGGATGTATTAAAATCAACTTTTAAAGAGCTTTTAAGGGGTTCTAGTACGTCATATTGATCGTGATTTAGTATAAAGGAAAATTTGGTAAGGATAATAAAAAATTTTATTAAATGATTTTTACAAAGTTTTCTAAAATGGCATAAAAGGTTTGTGTATAAATTATATTCTATGACTGCTGCACATGATTTAACACATAGTTTTTTAAAAATGAAGAATACTGAATTGGCTTATATGTTATGATAATCGTTTATGGATATGCAGTTATAAGGAACAATAAATCCATGAGAGATGATAATACCGATTCATACTACCACTGCGCCATCTGATGTACTTATGCATTGCTAAGAATGTTTACACTGGGATCTGTTAGTTATAAAGTAGTGATGAATGTAAGCACTTGTAATCGGCGCAATAACATGTGTGTTCATAGCAGTTTCTTTAAAACAGACATGTCGACGTCTAGTAAGGCTCACGATATCAACATGGGCATACACTGTATGGCACCACTTATTGTACTGAAAGAAAAGATTCTGCAACGATATAAACATAGGTATGTTGTTAATTTATGATTTGCAAATCTCGGATACAATTATGTGAGCTGCTATGTTAGTTGCTGTAGCCTAGCATTTTCGGTCCCATCTTTGCGGATCCGCAGATGGCAACAGAGAATTGACGAATTCGGGAATCTATATGAACAAATGATTTTAGGAATCTTGACCGTTGAAAATTTATTCAGCGTCCACCCCTAATACCGTAACAGCATCTTCTGCACCTTTTACTATAGCTCAACACATGTTCGTAGTTTACGTTCTCCAGGCACGCGACAAATCCAAACCATTTCATCGGCGTACTGCGATCTACATCATTCCAAATAACCCGTTTACAGTCATCCTCTGTCCATTGGCGTCGCTGTTTTCACCACCTTGAGCTTCACCTAGCATTGAATACAGAGATTTGTGTCTTACGTGGTGCTACTCGACGATTCAACCCCATTCTTAACAACTTTACGTGCACAGTCATTGTACTGCCACGTTTGATCACACTCGTGATTCCTTCCGCCGCTTCCACGAGATTCTACGCAACTACCCTCCGCAATACTCAACGGCTCCCGCCAGTCAGTACGTGACATGGTGATCAGTGTTTAACGTCCAGTCGACAACGAGGTCATTAGAGACGGAGCGCAAGCTCGGGTTACGGAAGGATGTGGAAGGAAATCGGCCGTGCCCTTTCAAAGAAACCATCTCGGCATTTGCCTGAAACGATTTAGGGAAATCACGGAAAACCTAAATCAGGATGGCCGGAGGCGGGATTGAACCGTCGTCCTCCCGAATGAGTACGTGACGTCAACCTGGTCTTGCTTTCGCTGTGGTTTTCTCTTCGCGTTCCCACTTCACCGTTACATTACCAACCGTCTACTTAGGCAGCTTTAGAAGAGTTGAAATGTCCGTGATGGCTATGTTACTCAGGTGACATCCAGTGACTAGTCCACATTCGAAGGCATGGATCTCTCCTTACCGAACCATACTGTTTTAACTGCTTCTGTTCTGACTACTCAATACGTCGCCTCTTTTTATATCAGCGGGGCAGCCTCTCGTGACACCCGGTATTCAGTTCTGCATGACATGACGGTATCCAGGTACTATTAAACAGATAGTGTATTTTAAGTGTTATAGAAAGAGTTGAATCTTCTTGGTTCTCAGATTAAGGACGAAATGTCTAAATACACAAGAGGATATCTGTGCTGTCTAATTTTTAGGGCCGCGCGAGGTAGCCGCGTGGTCAGGAGTCTTGTCACGGTCCGCACGGCTCTCCTCGTCGGAGGTTCTAGACCTCCATCGGGCATGGGTGTGCGTGTTGTGCTTAGCGTAAGTTAGTTTAAGTTAGATTAAGTAGTGCGTAAGCTTAGGGACCGATGACCTCAGCAGTCTGGTCCCGTAAGACCTTACCACAAACTTCCAAAGTTTAATTTTTAGGTTAATAATTTCAAGGAAGGAGTTACCGGGACAAAATTTGTCAATGACGGAACATTGTAAAAAAAGGGTAATGTTTAAACCTCCGTAATGCGTCTGTCTTCAGGTGCCACGGAGAGCAGACGTAGTTCATGCGTTCTTCATCTACGTGTACATTTTCCACTCCAGCGGCTTGAATGCTGCTCGCGAGCAGTTTTGTTGCAAGTTTATTATCATTTTTTACGTATAGTAGTGAAGTTTACTGCGAAAATTATTTAAACATCGACGATAGCTGAGACTGGAATGAGAGCTGCATGTCAGGAATTACCAGGAAGTCAGGAAACAAGCCGGCCGCGGTGGTCTCGCGGTTAAGGCGCTCAGTCCGGAACCGCGCGACTGCTACGGTCGCAGGTTCGAATCCTGCCTCGGGCATGGATGTGTGTGATGTCCTTAGGTTAGTTAGGTTTAAGTAGTTCTAAGTTCTAGGGGGCTGATGACCACAGATGTTAAGTCCCATAGTGCTCAGAGCCATTTGAACCATTTTCAGCCCGCATCTCGTGGTCGTGCGGTAGCGTTCTCGCTTCCCACGCCCGGGTTCCCGGGTTCGATTCCCGGCGGGGTCAGAGATTTTCTCTGCCTCGTGATGGCTGGGTGTTGTGTGCTGTCCTTAGGTTAGTTAGGTTTAAGTAGTTCTAAGTTCTAGGGGACTGATGACCATAGATGTTAAGTCCCATAGTGCTCAGAGCCATTTGAACCAACCATTTTCAGTAAACAAACGAATACGTCCAGGAACAGAATGGACTGGATGACGTAATTATTACTGTGCTGACAATGAAACTGTGCAAGGCAAGATATGTATCCAGGGGAATAGATTGACGTAGGGAAGTTTTTGCTAGATTCCAAGAGAGTAGCAAATAATAGAAACACCATTTAATGCAAGACCAGCCAAGGCACGCCAAAATTCGCGCGTGCGGGGTGTGCAAGTGCGGGCGCTCCGAGGATCGGTCCTTCTCGGAAGTGACGGAACAGCAAGACATTTCATTACAGCAAGACATTTCATTGAGAACTTCAGTGTGGAAGTTTTCGGTAGGCACAACTCTCTCCAGTTCGGAAGAATCGTGGTGTTAGTGCTGTTTAACCTTTCCTATTTCAGCATAGGATTACACAGCCAACTGTATACTAGGAATGATCCTGTTATATCTAGTATGCCGCTGCCTTCCTTAAACATTTGAAATGACCTAGCCAGTTATTGGGGAACCTACAGTTTAACGTAAATTGTGAGCTTTAAGGGAGACAATTATCGACTGAGGAACCGAGTCACAAATTAGAGACATCATAAAAATTGTCGGTATTAAGCAAGGGGGTAATTAATTCTAAATGTATTGAGCACTGTCAGCGAGCATAGAGAGAATACTTCCAATACTATTAGGTAAGCCAATCTCTTTCCATTCAATCTCATATTAGGAAAAGTGATTGAGAATAACGAAACTACGGTGAAAAGCAAGTAACAGTGGGTCTTTCGGCATCTGTACCAGCGAATTCTCTCACTGAAGCAGACACCATTCATACCAAGCAGCTAGAAACGTATTTATTGTAAGCAGCTAGAAACGTGTATTATTGCTATCAAAACTTTTAGGCGATATGCCATCCTCGAAGCCGATATGGATATTACGGAAGAAGAGCTATCGGGAGTCATCGATTCGCCGATCAAAACTACCCAGATAGAGCACCTGATTGAATGAGACAAACAAGAAACAAACACTAGTTTGCCGGCCAGAGTGGCCGAGCGGTTCTAGGCGCTTCAGTCTGGACCTGCGTACCGCTACGGTCGCAGGTTCGAATCCTGCCTCGGGCATAGATGTGTGTGATTTCCTTAGGTTAGTTAGGTTTAAGTAGTTCTAAGTCCCATAGTGCTCAGAGCCATTTTTGAAACACTAGTTTCTTCGATAAATTGCGTTATAAATTTCGGAAGACAAATTTCTCCCTGAAGGTGTCTGAATGTATTGGATGCGCCGTGTAGTGCAATTCAGCCACACTGTAATGTTTCAGTTATCTAGTATTTGACCACACGCCTTTGGTACACTCACGAGCAGCCAGTGTCAGCGGCTATTCACTCTGCAACATATGACCAAACTCATGATGCCTCTAAGATTGAAAATAACTTTTTTTCCCCGTGAAGTGCTTGGAGAAGAAGAAATATAGGGGAAACATGTCCAGAATATGTAAATAACTAGCCGGCCGAAGTGGCCGTGCGGTTAAAGGCGCTGCGGTCTGGAACCGCAAGACCGCTACGGTCGCAGGTTCGAATCCTGCCTCGGGCATGGATGTTTGTGATGTCCTTAGGTTAGTTAGGTTCAACTAGTTCTAAGTTCTAGGGGACTAATGACCTCAGCAGTTGAGTCCCATAGTGCTCAGAGCCATTTTTTGTAAATAACTTTCACCGTTAAGTTGTCGCGTTAAATCTGTACAATATACGAGCTTTCGACCATAACCACCATAGTCTTCGTCAGGAAAACAAAATATCGTCAAAGATGTGACTGAATTTTCTGGGATTACGTAATCGCCAACGGTGATACTTCTTTCATAATGCCACGTCCACGGAGAACATTTCACAGAACCAAACGTTTATGCTACGCCACAATATATTGAAGGATAAGGGGTAAATGAAGTATCAGATAATCTAAATATTCCCTTCAAAGAAGCCGATGACACAGGCGGAAATAGCTGTAGTAGCTAAGACGTCTGACGTCGAACGCGAGTTTCCTGCTCTGCCAAATAAACAACACGGGTTCACACCTCGTAAGCAACAGCGGCTACCTTGAAACTCGGCCAGAGACGGCGCTCTGGTACAGCGCGACTGCGCTCTCACCGACTCTCTCGCAACCTAGGTCTAACCCTCCGCAATGCTATACTCGCGGTGGCACAAGAATTTAGAACAAATATTATACATTCGATGATCTAAGCTTAATATCTTGTCATAAAAAACCAGTGGTCCGAACTTAATAAATCATGCAATACGATGTTTTTTCTGCATTGTGCCCGCAGCAGGTATTTCTAAACTGCTTACGTATTATAACAAACAACTGCCTACCGCATAAAACAATAACAATAAACAATCGACTCTTGTGGATCTACGGCGAATGTTTCCGTATCGGATTACAGTAAGTCACTGGTACCTGAAACCTAGTAGCAACTAAAGAGGAGCTGGCTATTAGGTTTCTAGCAGCCTGTTCGACTCTACTACAGGAAGGTGATGTTGAACGGCGGTGGCAAAATCTTCTGCCCTGGCGTAATGCATGCATTTCAACGGACGATCGTTAATTTGAACAGCTGCCATGCGCTTAACTTGTTATTGTAAGGTTTGAGTTCTTTATTTAACTCAATATCTAAGTATTCATTACTAACCATTATTTACTTATCGAAAAGTACACAATTTAACGCCGCGAGGGATTAACCGAGCGGCCTCGGGCGCTGCAGTCATGGACTGCGCCGCTGGTCCCGGCGGAGGTTCGAGTCCTCCCTCGGGCATGGGTGTGTGTGTTTGTCCTTAGGATAATTTAGATTAAGTAGTGTGTAAGCTTAGGCACTGATGACCTTAGCAGTTAAGTCCCATAATATTTCACACACATCTGAACATTTTTTTACACTATTTAGCATCCTCTGCCCTCTTTACAATTTTAAAGATCTGTGGCAGCGTATATTCTAAAACATAAAATTCACAACTTCGGAGAGAGTAGGTTGGTTGGTTAATTTGTGGGAGGGAACCAAACAGCCAGCTCATCGGTCCCAGCGGATTATGGAAGGATGGGGAAGAAAGTAGGGCGTGCCCTTTCTAAGTAACTATCATGGCATTTGCCTGAAGCTATTTAGGAAAACCACAGAAAACCTAAATCAAGATGGCCGGACACAGGTTTGAACCGTCGTCCTACCGAACGCGAGTCCAGTTTGCTAACCACTGGGCAACCTCGCTCTGTGGAGAGGGTAATATAGCACCAAAACACACTAAAAGTTCTGAGTCGAGAAATAGCTCACACGCTGTATAAAATGTAACCATGTAATATACTGCGTAGCAGCCAGTTTCACTGATCTCCAGAAAACCGTTAGCTCCATGGTTAATATAAACGATTAAAATAGTGGGCCCAGAACAACATCTATTTATCAAGTTCTCGGTTTGGTGTAGTAGGAAGGTAAGTTGTATTGAAATTCTCACGGTCCTTCTGGATACAGTTCTATATGGAACTGAGATATTGTGACATACCAACGGCTTACGGCTGCGTCCTGATTTAAATATTGCTCAACCAACTACAATGAACTATTATCAAATTTAGAGTCACTCTCTGGTTTCTATCATTTCACACGAAATAAGGTATATACAGGGTCAAGAAAAATTCGTGCACTCGGACTTCACAGCGCGATTCCTCACATATTAGCAATACAAAAGCGTCCGTCATAAAATTTCGTCCTGCGCATATTTCGGGTAGTAAATGGACGTTAAAGATTGGCAATATGGCAGCACTGTAATCACATGTACAGGAACAACCTCTATCAGCAGCAGCACTACTGCTGTGCAGTTGGTTCAGTGGGTAACGTTTTCGGTTAGCCTGCAGGAAGTCGAGGGTTCGACGCTGCGTCGAGGTGAATTTGTTTTTACTTGCTAATGTAGTGTGCGTGGAACGGTACCTGGCGTCTTAATCATCATACAGCGATTAGAGCGGTCTTCTACAAAACGTTTGCAATTACATACTGCGGACACAGTAATGGAAGTACAATCGTTTCCATTGGTCAGCTTCTCAACAAGCCATTTGTAAGTTTTCGAAGCGAATTGTTTCACGCCACTGCATCTACTAGATTCGAAACCTGTTTTCTGTGGACGCTTCCCCAACGGTCCCATCGGACATTGTTTGCAAAGCACGTCGCTAGCCGTACTGGTGACGTAGGGTCCTAACGAAATGTAATGGACCTGAATGAGGTAAGAATAACAGTTGACCTCTTCAAATAGAATAATAGTTGGTATTAACCTATGGGAATATTAGGGGAGGATACACACAAAACAAGTTTGGAATCTATTAGATGCAGTGGTGCGAAACAATTCGCATCCACGACGCGCAAAACGCTTCTTAAAACCTGACCAATGCAAACGATTGGACTTCCATTTCTGTGTGCGCAGTATGTAACTGCAAATGCTTTGTAGGAGACCCACTGTAATAGCTGTGTGACGATTAAGACGCCAGATACCGTACTACATAGAATACATTTCGCAAATAAAAACAAATGAGCCTCTTCCCAGGACCGAACCCTCGATTCCCTGCATGCTGACCCAAATCGCTGTCCACTGCACCAAATATACACCTCTACTGCTCTATGCTGGCTGGGGTAGTTACGTACCTGCGATTATAATGTTGCCAGTTACGAATCTTTAATGTGCGTTTACTGCCCGAAAGATGTGCAGCACGAAATTTTGTGAGAGACATTTTTGTACTGCTAGTATGTGAGGAATCGCGCGGCGAAGTCCGAGCGCGCGAATTTTTGCTCACACTCTTTCTGCACAGGGAATTCATTAACGGGACCCTGTACTACGGAAAGTGGCATCCCACAACGTTTTGTTCTTGGACAAATTTATATGTTCCAGTCATAGGAAGAGTATTGGTTCCATTATTATACACTCTTCAGTTCGTGTGCGATGTATACATCTATGTCACATACAGCATAGAGGCAGACACAACATCTAGTTCAATAGAAACGTGAAAAAGTTGATAAAGTGAATGCGTGTAAATGGCTTTGTCATTTCACCATAAAAACAAATGTCAACTACTTTTCTAACATTATAGTAAATACTTCAAAGAGTATAGTGTCAATAAAATGCAGAGAAATAGCATGAAATCATAATTCCGTTTAATGGGGAAGATCCTATAGGCCTGCTACAAACTGAACTTTGTGTTGCACATAACTGATTAAATTGCTTCAAGAGATCTAGCAGTGCTACTGTACTGTTTGTGGGTTACCGGAACGATCAGCACTGTTGAATGTCTTCACACCTCAAATAAGACTGGTTAAAGCACCGAAGACGGTTGAAATCCACGTCTGGGGATCCAGAATTTGGTTTTTCGTTGTTTCCCTAAACTGCTTAAGGGAAATGCCGTGATGGTTCCTCTGCAACTGTCATGGATGATTTCTCTTCCAACTGTTCCTCAGACTGAGCGTATGATCAGTCATCTAACGAATCCTCGGTACTAGAACGTTAAACCATAATCCACTTCCCTGAAGTTATACTGAGGCTGAATAACGGCTGCGCTTCGTATGTTGGTATGCCTTGCTACAGTGAAAATATCGCCTAGTAATGCTCTTCCGAATCACTTGAAATATCCCCACTTATCAGAAGACAAATGCTAACAGACCGTTTCGTTAAAGAGAAGAGTAGCACACGCAGACTACGAAATACCTAAAATGTTTCACGAGATCTGTATGTACTGAGACAGACTATCTATGATACTACCAGTTGTTATTCACATATATGAAGAAACTGGTAGACTGTTTAGCAATGTCTTCGAATCGTTTAAACTTGTTGACGCGTAAGTAAACGCTTGTTTTGAAGACTACTTGGAATTCATATGGCTGGATTAATTGCACGTCACCACAGACGGACACAGACTTAGGAATGTAGCTACATATACCTACATTCATGCATTAATGCATGTGTCAGTGAAAGCGCCTATTTTCGTTTCTGAAACTAATTTTGTGCTCAAGACCACCAAATCCTACTGAAGTCTGTGTGTCAACACCTTTTTAAAATTCTTGTGGTTCGCCAGTCGCCTATAACCTACACTGTCTCACATAAAAATGAAGCACGTAGGAGGGGAGGACATGCGTGATAATTCAGTGATTAGAAGGTCGAGTCAGATTTACAAAGAACTTGGAAATAGGAGCCCATTCATCGGTATGTGGTTGCATCCTTTCTGGCCTGGATGCATGTTCAGATTCGGTTGGGAAGGGTGTCATAAGGCGTCCTCTCCTGATGCAAGCTGGCCCACATCCATTGGTTGGTTGAGTGATTTGGGGGAGGGGATCAAACAGCGAGGACAACCGTCCCATCGTTTTAGGGAAGGACGGCGAAGCAAGTCGGCCGTGCCGTTTTCCCTGAAGTGGTTTAGGGAAATCACGGAAAACCTAAATTAGGATGGCCGGAAGCGGGTTTGAGCTGCCGTATTCCCGAATGCGAGTTCAGTGTGGTAACCACTCAATTACGCCACCTCGCTCCGTCACAACTTTTGTTAATGGACCTTGACGTACTGGAAACTGTCACTGGACGGAGTTGACATCCGAGATGGTGCCACACGTGTTCTATCGGGGACATATCTGGAAATCTTGTTGGCCGTGGAAGTATCTCAACATCTCGCTGACGGTTCACAGAGACACATGCAATGTGTGGATAAGGACAGTTCTGTTGAAAAATGGCACCACGTTATTGTCGCATTGTTATGTCAGCACCGTATATGATGTT
Source organism: Schistocerca cancellata (assembly GCF_023864275.1). NCBI lineage: Eukaryota > Metazoa > Arthropoda > Insecta > Orthoptera > Acrididae > Schistocerca > Schistocerca cancellata. Next base: position 576,702,174 of record NC_064629.1, read on the forward strand.
TACGTTCAGAGGTGCAATCTTTATACACTACTGGCCATTAAAATTGCTACACCACGAAGATGACGTGCTACAGACGCGAAATTTAACAGACAGGAAGAAGATGCTACGATATGCAAATGATTAGCTTTTCAGAGCATTCACAAAAGGTTGGCGCCGGTGGCGACACCTACAACGTGCTGACATGAGGAAAGTTTCCAACCGATTTCTCATACATAAACAGCAGTTGACCGGCGTTGCCTGGTGAAACATTGTTGTGATGCCTCGTGTAAGGAGGAGAAATGCGTACCATCACGTTTCCGCCTTTGATAAAGGTCGAATTGCAGCCTATCGCGATTGCGGTTTATCGTATCGCGACATTGCTGCTTGCATTGGTCGAGATCCAATGACTGTTAGCAGAATATGGAATCGGTGTGTTCAGGAGGGTAATACGGAACGCCGTGCTGGATCCCAACGGCCTCGTATCACTAGCAGTCGAGATGACAGGCATCTAATCCCCATGGCTGTAACGGATCGTGAAGCCACGTCTCGATCTCTGAGTCAACAGATGTGGACGTTTGCAAGATAACAACCATCTGCACGAACAGTTCGACGACGTTTGCAGCAGCATGGACTATCAGCTCGGAGACCATGGCTGCGGTTACCCTTCACTCTCCACCACAGACAGGAGCGCCTGCGATGGTGTACTCAACGACGAACCTGGGTGCACGAATGGCAAAACGTCATTTTTTCGGATGAATCCAGGTTCTGTTTACAGCATCACGATGGTCGCATCCGTGTTTGGCGACATGGCGCTGAACGCACATTGGAAGCGTATATTCGTCATCACCATACTGGCGTATCACTCGGCGTGATGGCATGGGGTGCCATTGGTTACACGTCTCGGTCACCTCTTGTTCGCGTTGACGGCGCTTTGAACAGTGGACGTTACATTTCAAATGTGTTACGACCCCTGGCTCTACCCTTCATTCGATCCCTTCGAAACCCTACATTTCAGCAGGATAACATAATGCACGACCGCATGTTGCACGTCCTGTACGGGCCTTTCTGAATACAGAAAATGTTCGACTGGTGCCCTGGCCAGCACATTCTCCAGATCTCTCACCAACTGAAAACGTCTGGTCAATGGTGGCCGAGCAACTGGCTTGTCACAATACGCCAGTCACTACTCTTGATGAACTGTGGTATCGTGTTGAAGCTGCATGGGCAGCTTTACCTGTACACGCCATCCAAGCTCTGTTTGACTCAATGCCCAGGCGTATCAAGGCCGTTATTACGGCCAGAGGTGGTTTTTCTGGGTACTGATTTCTCAGGATCTATGCACCCAAATTGCGTGAAAATGCAATCGCATGTCAGTTCTAGTACAATATATTTGTCCAATGAATACCCATTTATCATCTGCATTTCTTCTTGGTGTAGCAATTTTAATGGCCAGTAGTGTATTTCGATTTTTCCGTCTCTGTAAACTGTATACATTTCTTTTGATTCCTCAATCCTTCAGTAGTCACGGTTCAAATAACAGAAGCGGGCCAACAATAAATTTAAATATATACAGCTGATGGCAAAAAATTCTTTTGTTTAAATTACACACACAAAAGTTGACTACATAAATTTCTCATTACAGTAGGGTTTATTTCCATTTATTGTTCCTATATTACAGTATGTATTTTTTGCTTTAGGTAATGTAGAGGTTCATTTCTGTGTCGTTTGTGCGAAGTATGTTTACTTTTTTAATAAAATAAAAGAAATCTGCGAATGCTGTCAGTCCCTCGGAAAGTTAACACATCTCATGTCTGTATATTTTACCAGTATCTGCTGGCTGCTGTATAACTCAGCAATACAAGTAATTATCTAAACCAAGAGCTGTACGTGAATTACAACTTATGTGAGCGAGTTCCAAGGGGTTAGTATTACGAGCGGGGCATAGTTCCGTTGGACGAGTATTCGTGATTACATCCGCGAGTGAGACCTTAACCCGAAGCTGCAAATCCGGCTGGCCATTATCTGGGTGGGAGATGCATATGCAGCGGCGCGGTGGCAGCAGCTGCGGTCTGCTGCAAACAGCGCGCTGGACGGGGACGTGGACGCGACACCGCGCAGCCGTTCGTGCGGCAAATGTACGCCTCGTCATGCGTCCCGTACTCCGTACTCACCTGTTTGCTCTCGTAGTGTTGCGGGCTACTGTCGGAATTGCCCTTGCTAGCGCCTGTACGATCGTGAATCGATTCAAATCTCCCATCTACTTCCAGAGTAACAGCCCGCAATCATAGTGGCATCGTAACACCTTCACCCACTTTCCTTCCCTTCGCCCTCGACGCAGGAAGCAGATAGAAATATTAAACATCTACATATCCGGAGTGGAGAGAATTCGGATATTAGAATGGCGCGATTCGATTCCTTGCATACTAACACCACAAACACAACTACAATAAAATTTCGTCCCTCGCATCTTTTGGGTAGAAAACGAACGACGGAAATGGAGGTTTAACAACAGCGCTATCACATGATAGGAAAAAGTCTTCATTTAATACGGAATAAACTCACTTTTTAATTAATGCATTGAGTTAAGAGTTTGACTAGAATGCTCAAAGTGGAAGATTCGATTCTTAGGTGTAGGCAGATCTGCTGTTATCTGGCCGGCCGTGGTTGCCGAACAGTTCTAGGCGCTTCAGTCCGAAACCGCGCGACTGTTACGGCCGCAGGTTCGAATCCTGCCTCGGGCATGGATGTGTGTGATGTCCGTAGGTTAGTTAGGTTTACTTAGTTCTAAGTTCAGGGGACTGATGACCTCAGATGTTAGGTCCCATAGTGCTTAGAGCCATTTGAACCATTTTTGCTGTTGTCTGCAAATTTTAATGTGTATGGGCTGATATGTGTGGAGTGCGTACTGTAAGACCTTCGGTACACAAACCATCACATTATTTGACTTGTCGCTCTAACGAAGTAGGCAAGTGTCAGCAATATGTCTCGTGGTCTTATCGTGGCAAGTTTATCTTCTGCCGTTAGGTCAGACGATAGAAATGTCACTTGCACGCTTAGAGTAGCAGATTGACGGTGACCAACTTTAAACAGAACTTGATTAATTTTCACACACATTTATTAATAGAATAATAACAAGCATAAAAATAACTTAACGTGGTTCTGGATGCTATTTACAATTGACAGTCTGAAGTTCTTTTTGTATTGGTACGTTAATCTTATTCTCACATATATCTCTGATGCTTGACAAAAGTGTCTATACATTTATCTTTATGGCTATGTACAGGAATATGGTAATCTTATTAGGCGCAGACTGAAACTTGTCTATAAAATGGTACAAATGGTTCAAATGGCTCTGAGCACTATGGGACTCAACATCTTAGGTCATAAGTCCCCTAGAACTTAGAACTACTTAAACCTAACTAACCTAAGGACATCACACACACGCATGCCCGAGGCAGGATTCGAACCTGCGACCGTAGTAGTCCCGCGGTTCCGGACTGCAGCACCAGAACCGCTAGACCACCGCGGCCGGCTAGAATGGTACAGACAAATGTAGGACTCGTACAGACTGGTACAGACTAATGCAGACTGGTAGAGACTAGTGCAGATAAATGCAGACCGACGAATCGGAGGTCTGTAAACTCGTTATAATACCTCTCGCGTTCATGTATCACTGTGCGAGTGTGATCCGCGAGGAGAAAAGGTTCTACGTTAGCAGCAACCTTATTGGCTGCGTTACATATTAATAAGCGGATCGCCGGAAGCAGAATTTGGTCCGTCTCTATGGCAGCGCCATCTCGTAGTGCGGAGGCGTACGAGCGCTGCGCCTGCGCTGTTGTGCTTAGCGAGGCGCGCTCTAGTGGAAAGTTGTGTACACGCTGACTATGCAGAACTATGTACACAACAATATGTAACTTTAAATGTCTAAACAGTAATTGTCAGCACAGGAAATTATTTAATATTATCACAAAGGAAGATGTACAGCCGTTTTTACTATTCCACTTTTAATTAATTACGCAGTGTTTCCAAAGTCTTTGCATCATACTTCTATGGATGCGAGATAGTGTCGTGGGAAAGAAGTTTTGTTAGAGATAAAATGTCTGACGACACTTCCCAACGACGCTAGGTGTCGTTTTATTATCATATACATATATGCAGACCTAAGTGGCGAATGAAAATTTATACCAAGGCTGGCATTCGAACCTGGTGCACTGGGCAGATGTACTAACCGCTACGCCACCCTGGCACAGGGGATTTGCACAACTGCAAAGACTACGCTATCACGCCTTCCTCCTCAATTAAAATTATCATTCATGCCTCAACCCACTTGGTACTCCCCCTAAACTGGAACTGCATTGCAGAGGGTGTCCTGATTTACTGGAATATCACCTCAGCATCGAACGAAATGCTGTATCCTACCTGACAACCCGGCATCGGTGCTTTAATTAGAAGAAATTATATGGTTCCATGTACCTTTTTCAAGTCTCAGACATCTGTTATGTGTGTATGCAGACTGAAGTGACGAATTAAAATTCATGTAAAGTCCGGGGGTTGGAACCCAGGTCTCCTACTCGCTAGGTAGATGCGCCAATCACTACGACAGCCTGGTACAGTGGCTTTGTACAACAGCACACACTACCCTTGCTCGCCTTCCTCTTCTGTCCAAATTCCCATTAACGCCTCAGCCTACTTGGTATGGCTTCTATAGTCGAACAGCGTCGAATCGCTCGATGATGAGATGCTGCTCCAATATACGAGGGCAGTTCAATAAGTAATGCAACACATTTTTTTTCTCGGCCAATTTTGGTTGAAAAAACCGGACATTTCTTGTGGAATATTTTCAAACATTCCCGCTTCGTCTCGTATAGTTTCATTGACTTCCGACAGGTGGCAGCGCTGTACGGAGTTGTTAAAATGGCGTCTGTAACGGATGTGCGTTGCAAACAACAGGCAGTGATCGAGTTTCTTTTGGCGGAAAACCAGGGCATCTCAGATATTCATAGGCGCTTGCAGAATGTCTACGGTGATCTGGCAGTGGACAAAAGCACGGTGAGTCGTTGGGCAAAGCGTGTGTCATCATCGCCGCAAGATGAAGCAAGACTGTCTGATCTCCCGCGTGCGGGCCGGCCGTGCACAGCTGTGACTCCTGCAATGGCGGAGCGTGCGAACACACTCGTTCGAGATGATCGACGGATCACCATCAAACAACTCAGTGCTCAACTTGACATCTCTGTTGGTAGTGCTGTCACAATTGTTCACCAGTTGGGATATTCAAAGGTTTGTTCCCGCTGGGTCCCTCATTGTCTAACCGAACACCATAAAGAGCAAAGGAGAACCATCTGTGCGGAATTGCTTGCTCGTCATGTGGCTGAAGATGACAATTTCTTGTCAAAGACATCGGTTCATCACTTCGAACCTGAAACAAAACGGCAATCAATGGAGTGGCGCCACACCCACTCCTCTACCAAGAAAAAGTTTAAAGCCATACCCTCAGCCGGTAAAGTCATGGTTACAGTCTTCTGGGACGCTGAAGGGGTTATTCTGTTCGATGTCCTTCCCCATGGTCAAACGATCAACTTTGAAGTGTATTGTGCTACTCTTCAGAAATTGAAGAAACGACTTCAGCGTGTTCGTAGGCACAAAAATCTGAACGAACTTCTCCTTCTTCATGACAACGCAAGACCTCACACAAGTCTTCGCACCCGAGAGGAGCTCACAAAACTTCAGTTCTTCCTCATGCACCCTACAGCCCCGATCTCGCACCATCGGATTTCCATATGTTTGGCCCAATGAAGGACGCAATCCGTGGGAGGCACTACGCGGATGATGAAGAAGTTATTGATGCAGTACGACGTTGGCTCCGACATCGACCAGTGGAATGGTACCGTGCAGGCATACAGGCCCTCATTTCAAGGTGGCGTAATGAATGGAGATTACGTTGAAAAATAGTGTTGTGTAGCTAAAAGATTGTGGAATAACCTGGTGTATTTCAATGCTGAATAAAACAACCCCTGTTTCAGAAAAAAATGTGTTGCATTACTTATTGAACTGCCCTCGTAGTTGGAGAGACTCTGCAAAACTGTTCGAGTTAGGTGGAACATCAAGTGGGATGAGGTATCAATGAGAAGTTGTATCGAGGAGGAAGGTGTGCTAGGGTAGTCGGTGCACTTCTGCAAAGCCACTGTGCCGGAGTGGTGTACTGGCTTCTGCATCTGCCCAGTAAGCAAGAGATTTTGTAAAAACTTCCAGTCGTCGCTTCATTCTGCATACCTACATCATAGATGTTAGAGCCTTGGAAAAGTTTGTGGAACGATATAGTTTTGTTTGGTTATATTCTCAGTTATGCCCATGAAAGGCGGCAGGACTTAGGCATCTGTGGTGAGCTTAAGAGTTGCGAGTGTCCGATAACCCAGTCACCCGCTCCACTTGAAAGGGAACAGGCCGAGCAAATAATTCGCTTCTAAAATATGTTTCGTCACTTGTAGACATTCATTCTTAATTTTTTCCTGGAAAATCACTATGTCTGTTTACTGGTGTAGGCTGTATCCAGATGCAACACATTTAGTTAGTAGGCCCAGCTAGCCCAATGAAATCTCGTTGTCCGAGTGCCATCTAATTCAATAGAAAGACGCCTAGCGTCGCTGGGAAGCTTCAGCGAACATTTTCTCCGTAACAGAAGCTGTGCCTGATGGTTCAAATGGCTCTGAGCACTATGGGTCTTAACATCTATGGTCATCAGTCCCCTAGAACTTAGAACTACTTAAACCTAACTAACCTAAGGACATCACACGACACTCAGTCATCACGAGGCGGAGAAAATCCCTGACCCCGCCGGGAACCGAACACGGGAACCCGGGCGTGGGAAGCGAGAACGCTACCGCACGACCACGAGCTGCAGACGCTGTGCCTGATGACGTGAGATATCATCCCTAGACGTTAGATGGGAAGACATGTAAGCACCCTGCATATTTCCTTTAAGTGTTCAATATGATCTCATGTCACACACTATTTTCCGTCACTCTGTCCAGTCTATATATCTGGATTGATTAGTCCGAATTACTTTCGTTCAAATCAAAATAAATTACAAATTCCGTAAACAGACAAATAAATAACAAGATATAAGTTTCGAATCGAACATTCAATCTCGAAAATTTTAGCGCAACACACCAACTACTATGTTAAATTCGTAGTGATGTTAAAGTGTATTCCAAGAATCTACTTGTCTACCATTTGATTACTGCGAGGTAACTTACAACTCTTACACGTCCATTCTCTATTGAAAATACGCAAATAACAAAATTTGGCTACAGCCACCTCTGTATTGCTAATCTACGGGGGATTTTTCTGAGAATCGCCGTTTACGAACTGTGCTTCAACGAATAAGTTTTCCCCAAGCGACTTTGCGAAGTGTTGTGGAGGGTACCTCGTATCAGTATTAGCGACTGTCTGTCCTGATGAGTCTTCGTAATCATCGAGGAAAAGATTGTTGCCTCTTTCATTCTATATCCGCCTTGATCCCTCTTAATATTGTTCTCATGATGCATGTGCGAGATATACTATGATTGTTGAATTTATTCCTCCAACATCAATTGACGTAGCATACCCACAGGAATGTCTCATGAATAACGTCTTCTTCCTTATTTTATTTTCCAAAGCATCTCCGTTACAGTTTCGTCAAGGCTATACCAACATGTTATGACTCCAGCAGTGCACTTCTCAGCTCTTTTGATGTCTGTTGTCGTACCTACTTGCTCCAAACGCTGGATCGGTACTGTGGAGGCGCTCTACCTCCTCCTTGTGAGCGATTTCTTTTACAGATCCATTCTATTGTTTCATAACCCTTTCAGCAGATCTAAGTCATACATTCTCCTTCACTAGAACAGAATTCTCGTATTCGTTAGACTCTGTCGAGTCACATTCATGTCACCACCTATAAAAAACATGAGTTATCACATTTTGCAGAAAAGACCGCTGAGAGACGTACAAGAAGAAAGTCGATGAGGTTGTGGAATATATCGATAGGAGTGTTGAACCATGCCGACTCCATTGCCGTGGCCAGCTGCGCTACGTTTCTCAGCTGAGTATCCATGAAGCGATCAGCCCTATCGAGGTGGTCTTATAGATTTTCGACTGGTTTTAAGTCCGGGGAGTTCGGTGGCCAAAGGAATACGCTGAACACGCACGCTTACTGCGAGCTGTGTGACACGTTGCATCACCTGCTGGTAGATGATACTGTGCCAAGGACAAACAAATTGCATATATGCCCAAGGATAGATGCATCTTGTGTTGACCCATTGTGCCTTCCAGAATGACGAGATCACCCAGGGAATGACACGACTATAATGCTCCCTCCCCTGGCCTGGACCCCTACGTCTATTATTGCAGAATGTTTACTTTCAGACGTTTCACACCGTACCGCCGGCCACCTGTCCGTTAGAGTGTAAAACGTGATTATCTGACAAGGTCACCTGTCTCTACAAAGTGGACGTCCAATTGCGGTATTGGTGTGCCAATTCTAGTCTTCGTCTGCAATCAACAGCTGTTAGCATGGGTGCATGAACCAGCACCCTGCTGCGGATACCCAAACACAGCAATGTTCTCTGAACTGTCGTTGAGAAGATATATTGGTATCCCCTTGGATCGTCTGAGAGGTCCCAAGATCAACAGACGCACGTCTATTTGTTTGCACACATCCCCGTAGCCATCGTTCACATCTGTCATCGTCCGCAGCTCGTGGTCTAGTAGCTAGCGTTGCTGCCTCTGTATCACGGGTTCGATTCCCCACCGGGTGTTGTTCTCATCATTTCATCATCACCGTCGTCATTCGTAACAGTAGCTAGATAGTATTGTGTAAAATTTGGACTGTGTCAAAATTGGGACTTTTTACAGGCGCTGAAGACCGCGCAGTTGAGCGCCCCACAAACCAAACGTCATCATCATCACCCCTGTCATCTATGGCCTATGTCGCACCACAATTGCCTCGGTGTCGGTTTTGTCTAGCTACATTTTGTCATCCACTGTACAAATGAGCCACGTGGGCTTGCGAACGGTTTACAAACTAAGCCGCTTCGGTAATGCTTCCACCCTTGGCTCGTAAGCCTATGATCATGCACTTCCGGACATCAGGTAAACCGCACCGTTTCCGTATTACGACAGCGGGTGCACTGTTCGCCGCGTCTTCACGGAAAGGTTTATATATCCTCCAATACTAGTGCTGTAATATGTCGTGTATGAGTGGTTTTTGAATGTTGAAATCGAACACACTTAGTGGTCACGTTAATGAGACTGGAACGTGTATTTCACACATAAGTTTAGCATTGCCCCTCAACATTTAAGTGACGTGATCGTCTATAGAACTTTACAACTTATCTTGCAATTGGATGCCATTAGTTATTTCTAATTATTGTGAACATTATCAAGCATTTATCCACTTTTAATTAGAGCTTCTCTATTCATTAGACTATGTGGAAATTTTGTGTAAGGCTTTCTGCGTTTTCTTGTGATAGCCCACGGTTGACACTTTCTGGGAGGCATCATCCAGCATTAAGATGAAGCAGGTAACACCAAACTAGCATTGATTTCCATACGGAAGCTGAATTACTTTAGTGTTGCCCTTAACGAAAATATTGTTTGCCTATGCTGCTCGAATTTCAGTGAACAGGCTATAGTGTGAATACATACGCCTCGTATTTCGGAGGTGAGTCCTGTAATGTGCCGTAACTTCGCTGAAAGTGTTAGTAGGATGCGATTGTGGGTTGGCGGTGTTTTCCAGTGTGCTCGACTGCATACAGCGTGGCGTGGCTACTGTTGTTCCCGCTGAGTGGATGCAGGCGGCATAATTTGCGCGTTTATCGCCGATATGGCGCGCTCCTCGGCACGCCGCAGACGCTGTGCGCTCTAGTTGGCACGTTTCACCTCGCCTGTACACTGCCTGACGAATTATGGCGGTGGTAAAAAACTTTTACTACCGAAACGAGGCCATCATGCAATTAACTTCCACTTATGCATCGTGCAAGTCTCTTTTTAGTGCTTGACGAAGGTACGATGTACAATTATAATCATCCTTCTCACCTGTCCCGATGGCTACCGAAACGAAGGAAAAATAGCTGTATAAATGTCTTTCAGTTTTTCATTAGGTCTCTTATGCAATGTGAACTATGCCTGGAGCATAGCTGTTCTGTAGTATTTCTGGACTATACATTCTTTGAAATTATTCTTCGATATTTCCTTATAAGAATATCGCCATTTTTCCGATTATAATTAAGAGTGAAAAGGTCCTCGGCGCACATTCCACGGTTACATTCGACAGTTACAATTGTATTACTGTATTATTTATTTTGTCTCGTAATGTAGATACAATGAGTTAATTCAATGAGTTCTCTGCCTTGCGAGAAGTGTTCTGAAATCAATGCTCATCTATGATAATATGAAAGGACAGACTCTTACAGCAAAACTTCTTCAAAAGGTGGAGGATCGCGCATTTAATTGGGGAAAGAAACTTCGAGACATGATCTTAGAACAGTCAATGAAGACAAACTCTTTGAAACATCAGTTACTGAATTAACAGGGCTCGACATCAACAAAAAGTGAGTCATTTTGTCTGTCTGTAGTTTTTTTGCGTGGAGACATAAAGACAAATATCACAGAAGAAACTAGTTGCACACTTCGAAACTTTTATGACCGTTTCAGCATGTCTTGTTGGTCAACAGTAAAACATGGACAAGTACAACAAGCCGGCCGTAGTGGCCGAGCGGTTCTAGGCGCTACAGTCTGAAACCGCACAACCACTACGGTCGCAGGTTCGAATCCTGCCTCGGGCATGGATGTGTGTGATGTCCTTAGGTTAGTTAGGTTTAAGTAGTTCTAAGTTCTAGGCGACTGATGACCTCAGAAGTTAAGTCGCATAGTGCTCAGAGCCATTTGAACCATTTGAACCCATAGTTCTCAGAGCCCCCCCCCCCCCCCACACTATGTTTTTTTTTAATGTGTGAATAGAGAAATCAATGTAAATGCGATATTCGCTGAGTTCTCAATGCTACACTATCCAGTAACATCAATGTGACCACTGTCTGCGTTCGAAGTCAACGTGCAGTAACCACTCAAACGTCAGGAGGCAGCACTGGCAGTGGACGGTATACAAAGCATGTCGGGGGATGCGCAAAACTGTGGAGTGGTTGTTGTAAGGCGGAAATGGAGCGGTTCATCTGACGTCTAAAAGGGCATAATCATTGGTCTTCTGGCCAAGGTTGGAAGCATTAGTCAAATGGGTAAGTGTGTAAACTGTTCGCATGTCGCCGTGGTCAAATTATACCGTGTATGCCAAAATGGCGCTATCCAAAACCGGCGCTGAGGCAACTGTGCTGTACCACGGGCCCTAGATAACACGGAGACCCACGGCTGTGGACATAAGTACAGGCGAATAGACCTGCAACCGTCGAGCCACTAACCGACCTGGTGAACCAAGAGGTTACAAACAATGCGTCCTCAATTACTGTTCAGCGAGCGTTGCTGCGTATTGATCTCTGCAGCAGGCACCTGGTTCATGTCCCTTGCTGAGTGCTGTTCATCGGCTGCAAAGGCTCGAGTTCTCACGCCAATACTGCAACTTGACTTCCACTGAGAGGAGACAGGTGGCCTCTTCAGATGAATCATATTTTATGCTCTATCGGACAGATGGCCTTTGTCGTGTACGGCCCTGCAACTATCATCGGAAGGGTCCAGGACGGAAGACGGAATGTTTTCTTGGCATTCCGTTGGTGATCTCGTCATTCTGGAAGTCACAATGAATCAATGCAAGTATGGATCTGTCCTTGTGGACCATGTCCACCCCTACATGCAGTTTTATCTTCCTCGTTACAGTGGTAATTACCAGCAGGACAATGCAACGTGTCATACAGGTCGCAGTGTATATGCATCGTACGAAGAGCACCAGGATGAGTTTAACGCACTCCCCTGGCCACCGAAATCCCCAGATTAAAACACAATCGAGAATCCGTGGGACCACCTCGACCAGGCTGCATGTCCCATGAATCTTCAACCGAAGAATTCAGGGCAGCTAGCCACGGCACTGGATTCGGCACGGCTGCACAGCCCTGTCGGTACCTCACTCACTCTATTCCTGCACTTCAGAAAGATATTTTCGGAAGTACTTAGATCAGCAGCAATATCCTATAAAAACAAATAAATAATAGCAGGTATCAGGAAGTCCTCCCAAACCCATAAGTATCTCAGTTACAATGATCTAGGGTTTTGAATTTCCACCGCAAGTACAAAGGGTTTCTGGGAGAGCGCTGATTGCTATGGAAAGTCATTTGATAAAAAAAATTATAGAATTAAGCGAATATAAGGAAAGCTGTTGGGAAGTCATTAAAGAGGAGACAGGAACAGACAAGAAAGCACGATAACATAGGTGTTACGGAGGGTGATAAAGTAATAAATTATCTTCACAAACTAGTCAGCTACATGAATGAGCATTTTCCTGTTATTTAAGAGAAGCCGCAAAGATAAAAATCTTCAAACACAAATATAAACTGTGTAAATAACAGAACACTAAGTAGGCCTACAATGACGTTATTAAGCACGAAAGATCATGAAGTACATAAAATTGTACAAAACCTAAGAAAATAGAATTCAATAGGTTTAAATTAAGTGCCAATATCTGTGCTAAAACAATGCATACTGAGAAAAAAAAGGTCCGTTGACAAATATAATAAATGAGTCATTTGCGAAATGGAACTTTCCAGAGTATTTAAACCGGAAACGAGCTGTGTCTCTGCTACAGATAGATATAGAAAATTACAAGCCCGTTTCTCAGCTGTCATTTGCCTCAAAAACAATAGAAGTGATTATGAAACAAGAGTAAGGAATCATTTAAATAAATATAACCTGATAAGTGCTTCCCGGTTTGTCGTAGTGCTACAAGTACAGAATGACCAGTAGTAGAATTCAATAAAATTATACATGATACTCTTGATAAGGACGACTGTGTCACAGGCATACGTTTAGATCTTTCTAAGGCTTTTGATACCGTTGACCATAAGAAGAGGATGAAAATTTAAAGTTTTACGACTCTTCGACAGAACATTCGTTAGAGATGCAACACTAGCTCGGATTGCGAAAGGAATGGAGAAGGAAATCGTCCATGCTCTTTCCAAAGGAGCCATCCCAACATTTGACAAAATAAGTTAGAAACATTAGGAGTAAGAGGTGTAGCTAGCGAATGGGTCATATCCTACAGAGAAGTAGAATGTGAGATATTACAGAAACTTCAAATAAGGCAAAAATTTTGATAAAACACATCTCAGAACCATAATACATTAATATAGAGGTTCCCCAGAGGAACATATAAGGACCAACACTGTTCCTCATATTCATGAATTACTTTCCCAATGCTGCTAGTCATGGATAAAAAAATTCCGTTACCAATACTATATTCACTGAGGAAACAATGGGACTCCTTGCAGACAAAGCAAGTGAAACTGTTGTTTTAATGTACAAGAGACAGTCAAATGCAAACATGACAGGTGGAAAAAAGTAAGTAAACTGTTTATTATTTCAAAAGTAATTGGCATAACTATTAATACATGTAACCCTAATGTGAGTCAAGACGGTCAGTGCCTTCATAGAAAAATGTTTGCGGTTGCCTACGGATCCGTCATTGTACCCAGGCGTGCATCTAATCTTCGGAAGCAAACGGACGAGAAAGAATGTGGTGCAGTGTTCCAAAAAAAGCAATGAGCAGCGGGCCTTTGTAGCCAAGAAATTTTTAGGAAGCTGGCGTGCCCACCGTTTCGACTAGGCTACAGACGTTTCACTAGAAAGCCCTTGTACATCCTCGATACGAACCCAGATACCTCCCCATGCGACTTCTATATTCCTATTGCCCTGAAGGAGGACATTAGTGACCGCCAATTTGCTTGTGATGAAAATGTCCACGCCTGGGTACAATGGTGGTTCCGTAGACAACCTCAAACATTTTTTCATGAAGTCAATGGCCGTCTTGTTTCACAGTGGAATAAATGTGTCAACAGTTATGGCGATTACTTTTGAAATAATAAACATTTTCGTTACTTTTCCCCCATCTGTCTCTATTTCATTCGACTGGCCCTTACTTTTTTTAAACGCTGCACCCGGGTCTTCTACATGAGGTGTATCGAAAAACTTCCACCAAGCTTAGTAAGCTGTACGAGACAGCAAACTCGTCATTTTCCAGCTCGGATATGCATAGTTTGGTAGCTTTAGAATGTCGAGAACGGGGGCGTCAGTGTATTTTCATATTGTGTTTGCTACCCTAACTAATTAGGCAACCCATTAGCCATCAGCGTAAACGTATCTACAGGCTGCGCCTAACAGCACCAACGGACATAGGCTTGTCTTCCCATACCTCTTTCTCCTTATCATAACGGGATATGTGTTGTACACCAGTGCAATGACATTATTGGCAGCAATACGACATGTACTAGTACACAAGTAAAGAAATATGCTTCTTACATACGACAAAGTTGGTGTGAAAGGCCCAAAATTAGCCAGATTTTTTTGTGGAAATGTATTCTAACATATAAACAGCGTAACCTTGAACTCCTCCGACAAAATTTTATTTCTTGTTTAGGGTTGAATTACGAATATTTGACTATAAAGGACCTGCGTCTCCTGTGGCTCATTACAGAGTAATATTGCATTTGAGTTTCGTTCTCTTTCATACTACAAGGAAGATTTTCCTGTGACAATTACTTCACAGCAGCGAAAAAACTTCTAATATACAATTACTATAACACGAAAGGATAGAGTTTCTAGTAAGGAGACTATTTACAGCTGCAGAAGTACTACCGTGATGTGGTTACCGTCGTACGTGGTCAGCGAGCGTAACGTCTTTATGCCGTTCTTTACTCGAGTTGCATATTGGCCAACTCCTCATCAGTACACCTATTCATAATGCTGTGTATCATTGTTAAAGTACAGCTAACTTTTCCACAAAAACAAATCAAAGCCAGATCCGAGCGGTACCGAATGCAAGCTTAAGGGCGAGAAGCATAGTTCCCGTTATTGTTGTCAGCTCGAAGTACTGTCAGTGAACAGAACAAGTTTGGAAATAAACAAGACACGCTGTGCATACATTCAAAACTCGCCATGTTGTGCACATAATTTCCCCTCAGTAGACACAGAAAGATAAATAGGGCTTGAGAAATAGAATTAAATACAATTAATGTGTGACAAGGCACAAGAGACTTCGAGTCCTTTATACGAAAATACTCGGAAAATATTCGTACCAATATTTTGTTGTGGATTTAGAGCTATCCCATGTTCCTCACCATCTGATGTTCGTAGCAACTGAGAGAAGACTACAAAAGGCCGAAAAGTCGCTAGTAGTGCCCGTATCTCTTGAATGGAATGTGTGTAGTCATAACAACATTCATTTTCCGCGCCTGTTACATTTTACAGCGTGATGCTGAGAAATCTGCAATGCCGGCCTAGTTAACATTGTATCGAATATTCTGTGTTTATTTCTGGTATTGGGTGTGAGAAATTTCTGCTGATGCTCCGTTCAAATGCTTGCTTTTACAGAGGATGTTTTGGAACATTTAAGAGAGAAACCGCCCAAGAGCATTCTTCACGTAGCCCATGTGGTGAGCAGATCTCATTTAACATATTGATATCAAGATATACATCCATACACACTGCACAATGTCGAAGCAATAGTAGTGGAAGACTGCCCAGGTGAGTAAAGATTGCTCAACGGTATTTACAGCGCTGCCTACTCCAGCCACCATTGTCTGCTTTGGTACTTCATACCGAACAGTGTACGTTAACTCGAGAAGGCATTGCGAATTTGCACAACCCCTATAATTGTGTTGGCGGAAATTCACATGCACAAGTGGATAGAAGGCTAGCAGACAGGTTCATTGCGAAAATTTGGGTGAGCTAATTTACGTACAATAACTGTTCCGTAGTTACGGCCACACTAGCAGGACTGCTCTACATCAATTTTCTTAGAGATGTTCTTCCTACCTTAGAGAGGGACCAGTTCCGTGACCACCTCTTGCCTGTCTTCCGTGAGGAACTATAAAGACCACTGTGCCCGACACTACTTTAACATCAGAGGTGGACGTTGTACCAAAAATCCATGCTCTGTGTGACTGAAATACTGAACACATAGTTGCACTTATACCGATGAACCCAAACACTAGGACCGCTTTCTTAATAGCGTGTTGATACACCTTAGGAACTCAATACGTCAGCGATTCTTTGTAGTGTGGGTTCGAAAGTCCTTCGTAGGTATTCTGAGGTATGTGGCACCATATGCGTACTCACAGGTCACGCATTTCCCATAAATCTGAGCCGTGGTTTGGAAGTGCACAGCTAGTACCCGGTAGCATCCCAGAGGATTTCCATCGGGTCCCAATCAAGTCAATTTGGTGGCCAAGACATCAATGCGAGTTCCCTATTATGCAGCTCGAACACCTGTAGCAAAATTACCGTTTTGTAAGAATGACATTTACCGATCTGGCAGATGCAATCGTCTTCGAGAAAAGCATCAAGCACGAAGGAAAGCAGGTGCTCAACAATTTTCAGGTAGTCCACAGTTGAGATGGTGATTTCAATTGCCACCACAGGGCCAATGGAAGACCAGATGAATGTCCCCCATTACATAAGACAATCCTTACCGGCCATCATCAGCGGCGCGGTGCGTACTTCGAACAGTCATTCGTCCAAATGACGGCATATCCGGATATGACAGACGACCTCCCAACCTCGATGATCCCGTACCCACTGCAATTGTAATTGACAATGCCGTTGGCTAAAAACGAAAATATGTAGTGTTCATCTACTACGGAGCCCCATTTCCAAAAAGGTTTGCTGAAAGGTGTGTTCCGAAACACTTTTGCTTTCACGATCATTGTACAATGTGCGTGATATGTGCCGCAGATCGCAGCCTATCCTACCTTACAGATCGGGGAAGCCTCCAACCTCTACGTTCTGCGATGAGGCGTGGATGTCCAACACCTTGTCATCTAAACTTGGTTACATCGTGTTTCAAGCAGTTCAAGCATTCACAAGAGTAGCACGCGAATAGTCTACCAGCTTTGCCATTTCCGAGATCTCGTTCACAGACGTCGATCCATTACAATCTTTAGTATTTCAGAGACACGTATATTAATTGCTTTCATCGTTTGTAACACTTATGGTAACTATAATGTTTTCCCATTCGTCTCTGCTTCGCTTATATGCTTTTCTTACCATGTCACGTCCTCGCATCGTTAACCGGCGGCATTCAGTCTCGCGTTGATGGTAGCCATAATGCTTTGGTTTATGAGTGTATTTCTCAACCGATGTAGACACTAATAGTTATAAGTAAAATTTCTGAACCACTTTTGTAGTGTCCAGTATACGAGGTGCGACAATAAAGTAATGAGACTGATGTGAAAAATATGTTGCTTACCGCTTTAATCAAGTTTAGTGTTGTCTCCTTCAAAGTAGTTCCATTCTGATTGCACACACTTTTTCCAGCGCTTCTGCCATTGATGGTAACATTTCTGGAACTTGTCTTCTGTAATATCCTCCAAGACCCTCGTCACAGCTTTCTGGACATCTTGTGTTGTTTGAAAATGGTGTCCCTTGACCGCCGTTTTGACTCATGGAAATAGAAGAAAGTCATACAGAGCGATGTCTGGTGCCTAAGGTGGCTGTGGTAGTACTGATATTTGTTTTGAGGTTAAAAATTGCTGTACTGACAGTGCAGTATGGGATGGCGCATTTCTCATACCAAGATCTTGAGTTATTATTAGACGAACCGTTTTTCGACTGATGTTCAGTTCTTCTGCAATCGTTTTCACGGATAACCTTCGATAAGATCGTAGGAGTTCACGCACCCTGGCCAAGTAGACATCCGTCCGTGGGGTTGATGGTCGTCCATTGTGGTCTTCATCTTCAACATTCGTTCTGCCTTCACTAAATATTTTATGCCAACGAAAAACTTGAGCTCTTGACATAACCTCCTCTCCAAAATCCTTCTGAAGTTTACCGTAAGTTATCGTCGCGTTTTCACCCAATTTAACGCAAAAAGAAATGGCATACCGTAGCGTAATATTATGCGGTTCCATTTCCGTGATGGGAGACACAAACACGTGTTAACTTATTACAGCACAACTCACGACTGAGCAGTTGCATCGATGTGCCACTTGGATTAGAAGCAACTTATAGACCCAGGTCAAAGACATTGTGCCTACGCAGGCCTGCAGGGTTGCCACATCTTGCAAATAAAATCAGTCTCATTACTTTATTGTCGCACCTCGTAATTTGACACTCTTTTTTCAATTTCATAACTAACACGGAACATCGACCTAAGACCATATCAGAACCGTTCTATAATTTTAACGCACCAGAGAGCCCCAAGCATATATTTCTGGATACGGTTTCTATTTAGATAAATAATTTGTCTATCGTCCTGCTCAACATACGAGTTAGGCGTCCCGTGCGTCCACTGTACATTCATTGGTAATGGGTTGCGTAACTAATTAGGCTACGCAACTCAATCGGAAGAAGCTATGACGCCACTGTACTCCACTTTCGGCGCCCCACAGCGGCGATCTCTCCTATTTTCTTTAAGGGGGACAGGACGTCAAACGGACCAACTTGGAGTAGGAGAGGCACCACAGGAGATTTTAGTTTCCTCTGTCTATACTTTTACAAATAAATTCATAAAGGAAGGATTCAGCATTCACACTCACAGATGTGGAAGTTCAAAAACATAACAAAATAATTTCTTTTACTGTCATTTTTCATCATTTTTCACTTACTATTGGCTGCATTTGTTGCTGTAGGTACACTTCTCTTCCTAATAAGAGAGATGCCTCGATGAATTTTGCACAGTATGCACACCATACTTACAGGTGTATGAAACTCTAGGATTTATTTAATCTATGAAAAAATGAATGAGCTGTTACAATAATAAATGAAAAGCACCAGTTTACTTTTGTTCTTCAATATTGTAGAACAAAAGCAAACTGGTGATTTTCATTTATTATTATAATGTCGTTCTACCAAGAACCGACGGAAGATTCTGTTAATATGAGCTTGTACATTTTAAACTTCATGTTAAGAAGAACCTCGAATTTTATAGTTAATTATCTCAATTTTTACTACAGTGATGAGAGCTTTAGCTTACCTGGCGGTATATTGCGGTGTTCAGCACGGCCAAGCAGGCGAACGGCAGGATGTAGAGGAAGATGAAGTAGAGCCAGTGTATGTAGACTGAGATGTAGATGCGGTTGTCGCGCAGGGAGGTGGGCGCCACAGTGTAGATGGTGGAGTTGGTGATGGGGCTGAAGTCCTCGACGTGCGTGACCTCCCAGAAGCGCGGCAGGTTGTAGACGGTGGCGAGTGCCAGGATGAGCAGAACGTAGAGGCGCGCGCGGCCGTACGTGCAGAGCGAGCGCGCCTGCAGCGGGTGGCACACCGCCACGAAGCGCTCCAGCGTCACCGTCAGCGTCAGGTAGACCGACACCGTCTGCGCGATCAGCGCCACGGGGAACACGATGGGCGCCACGAGCGGGTACACGTAGTAGAAGTACGCCATCAGCATCCCCGTGTACCCGTAGATGGCCGGCAGCCCGAATAGCAGCACCGACGTCACGATCAGCACGGTGTCGCAGCGCGCCAGCCCGATCAGCAAGTAGTTGATGGACGAGCGCATCTGTGGCCGCGATAGTATGATCATCGAGATGATGTTGCCTACGATCCCGAAGATACCGATCAGGTTCAGCAGCACGCCGTACGCCACGAACTCGAAGAGCAGCTGTCCGTCCGTGCTGCTGGCATTGGACTGCGAGCACGAGCTGTCGTTCATGCTGGCGCCTTCTTGCTCACTCCCGTCGCACAGCTCTCTTCGGAAACACCGGCACCACCTGCTCCACCAAAATTTTCCCCCCTCTTCTCCTAATATTTCACCATCTCTACTCCACGATCATCCGCCACTTGCCACAGAATATTCTGCGCGAACGTCAGATGACTATTCTCAGTGGTACTTTTAAACTTCCAGAAGTACATAATTAAGTAACAATCCTTTATTACTCTTTCCATTGTTCAGTTTAGCTACTTAGAGTGCGAGCAGTTCCTCAGACTTTCTTTGCCTACAGATTCCACTTTTCATTCCCACCTGCAGTCAGCATTCCTGCACGTGAAGTAACCTAAAACAGAGAAATGACACGTTTTAGATTAATAGCACTGATTTGATGGATGTCTATTGTCGTAAGTCCAACATCTGCATCTTGTCTCTGTCTAAACTAACAAGTAAACTTCACCAACTTAACCTCGTATTTTAAAGAGAGCCGGCCGGGGTGGCCGAGCGGTTCTAGGCGCTACAGTGTGGAACCGCGCGACCACTACGGTCGCAGGTTCGAATCCTGCCTCGGGCATGCATGTGTGTGATGTCCTTAGATTAGTTAGGTCATAGGTCCGTTGCTATTCACAATATACATAAATGACCTTGTGCATAACATCGGAAGTTCACTGAGGCTTTTGGCAGATGATGCTGTGGTGTATCGAGAGGTTTTAACAATGGAGAATTGTACTGAAATGCAGGAGGATCTGCAGCTAATTGTCGCATGGTGCAGGGAATGGCAATTGAATCTCAATGTAGACAAGTGCAATGTTCTGTGAATACATAGGAAGATAGATCCCTTATCATTTAGCTACAAAATAGCAGGTCAGCAACTGGAAGCAGTTAATTCCATAAATTATCTGGGAGTACGCATTAGGAGTGATTTAAAATGAAATGATCATATAAAGTTGATCGTCGGTAAAGCAGATGCCGGACTGAGATTCACTGGAAGAATCCTAAGGAAATGCAATCCAAAAACAAAGGAAGTAGGTTACAGTACACTTGTTCGCCCACTCCTTGAATATTGCTCACCAGTGTGGGATCAGTACCAGATAAGGTTGACAGAAGAGACAGAGAAGATCCAACGGAGAGCAGCGCGCTTCGTTACAGGATCATTTAGTAATCGCGAAAGCGTTACGGAGATGATAGATAAACTCCAGTGGAAGACTCTGCAGGATAGACGCTCAGTAGCTCGGTACGGGCTTATGTTAAAGTTTCGAGAACATACCTTCACCGAAGAGTTAAGCAGTATATTGCTCCCTCCTACGTATATCTCGCGAAGAGACCATGAGGATAAAATCAGAGAGATTAGAGCCCACACAGAAGCATACCGACAATCCTTCTCTCCACGAACAATATGAGACTGGAATAGAAGGGAGAACCGATAGAGGTACTCAGGGTACCCTCCGCCACACACCGTCAGGTGGCTTGCGGAGTAAAGATGTAGATGTAGATTTCAGTAGTTCTAAGTTCTAGGGGACTGATGACCTTAGAAGTTAAGTCCCATAGTGCTCAGAGCCATTTTTTTTTAAAGATAAAAACGTACGCTTGCAGGAAATCAGCCCCAGAAATTGATCCAGCGTGAAAAATTGGGCCATAATTGTGGTAGTAAGCTGTTATGACCTTGTGAAAGAACAAAGTTTAAACTTATGCGCGTGCCCTTTTTTTTCTCAACTAGCTCCGCTTCACTGCAGCCGCCTAATGCCAGAGCGGGAGGTACTGTACAACAGAGTGACAACCAGGGACCTTTTGTTCCTTTTATTCTGGCGATAATGAAGGCGTGGGAGTAGGAGGCTGAAGATACACACATCTGCCTAATGTGTTTCGAAATCCTGTTCGAGAAAAAAATTTATTCTAGTCGAAAGATAGTGGGGAATATGATTACACAATGCGTCTATCTCATGCAGATATACCTCCAATATTGTTTCAACAATAACATCGTATTGATATCCTGTAGCTGTAAATAAGTCTCAAAGTCCAAATGAATAAACCTAAGCGACTGTAAGATTATTATGAAATGAAATTAATGATTTTAGATTTACAATTTAACCATGTCAGTCACGTTGAAGACTAGCGGATCTCCTGCAAATGTACTTCACCTTCACAGAGCTAGCCTTAAAATCTAAAGAAAATAGCGCAGAACTTTGATGTTAATAATTAAATAGCGTTGCGCCGCTTCTTTAATGGCACACTCATTTCGTTTCATTAATTTACACTGTATTTGTGAATCGCAAAATAAAATTTTTCATTACAAAGTGGGTTAAAAACCGCGCACTTTGGCACAATGAACACAGCATGTAAATAATGTAAAAACTGCATTCACAAACCTCTTACCCATTCCACTGTAAAGCACTTCGCGCCCGGGCATTGAGCGGCTGCATTGTGGCTGAGCAAATGACAAACAGCTAGCGCTCGGGGAAGCTGAAATGCTGTACTTTGAGAAAGTTATAACTGTGTATAATCGAAACTGTGGCATAGCTTCTCACGTTGAATCGGTTGCTAATGCTTTTTTCTCCTTCAAGTCTGAGGTCAAGTTGGTGATGTTTCCTTGTAAGAATAAACTTTACATACACTTTTCAATCTTAATCATGAGAATTAAAGTAATAACAGAGTTAGAAATTTTGATACACAAAAGTACAAAATTTGTCAATAAAATAAATGTCAGGTAAGCAACCCTCTATTATTTCCCCATCATTTTCACTCTGACAACAGATCATTAAATTTTGAGAGAGTAGATCACATTAAAAATATTTTTTGAAGATGTAACATTTAAGGAAATCTGTTCATTTAGTTGAGCTGTTTTCTCTTCTTTCGTTTCTACTATTATCAAAATAGTTTGTTGTATAAGATTTACCTTTATCCAAATAGACTGTACGTGTTCCAGCTACAATTCCTACATATCAGTATTCTTATAGTCGCTTAGAATTTTAAGGCGAACTCTGCAAGTTGATTTAACTTTTTAGTCATAAGTGTTCTTTGATATCTATTCTTAGTTCTGCATAAATTTTATGACATTTGTAACTTCAAGTTTGAGAAAAGCAATCTACTGAAAAAAATTCCTGTTTCAAGACAACCTCTCCTGAAGTAATCTACGACTACGTTCCACAATATGTTGTATATTTCACTTTATCCAGGAGTTTCTTATGTATCTAGTCGGGTTATATGTTATGTTTCACTACATGAATTCCTCAGTTCCTTTCGCATTTAGTTTCCTCTTGTTTTTGCACTTCTTGTTCTTTTTGTATCAAACCCAAGAATATACCAGGTCAGCATCTGAGCTTTATGACCAGAGAAGGCGCCTACTATAACATTTAGACAATAATTTTTCGGCGTTAGTGCATCTAAAAGTAGTTATCAGAGCTTTCAGTTCCAATAATGCAGATCAACAGTTGTGTCATGGTATTTAGGTGGTATGAAGTAGCTCGAAACTCAAATAAGGCTCTGGAATAACTATGTTTTAGGAAATTTAAATTATACTCTGCACCTAATAATATTTCGTTTTGGAAAGAAGGTCGAAAGCTTAATAAAAATTCAAGTTGTTTCACAAACAGCGCAATATTACCATCTCGAGCCCTCTAAATGTATTTACCACAATTAAATTCCTGTACATTTTTACATTATAGCTCTAGTAAAAAGTATGATCAGTAGCAATTGGTGCTGAGTGATGTATATTCATATTCAAAGTTACTATTTTAGGGTTTAAATGAAATTCAGAAAATTTATTTATATCTGCATGATATGTTGGTGGAAATTTCACTGTATAAAAACAACTGAACTTAAGAGTTTTATTTTGTAAATTCTAATATTTTTCCTGCATGAACTTACTTGAATCACAGAAATTGGAAAGAAAAATGTAGGTTGACATTTCTCACAATTAGAGATTAGAAGAGGCAATCCTTAATAGCTGTAGAGAAAATTTGATAGCCAAAATAGCTTTCAGTACTATTATTAAATGTGATCTTAGCTAATAGAATTTCTCGAAAAATGTAGGTAAAAGGAAGGTAACTGCGAAGAAACCATGGGTAACAGAAGAAATACCTCAGTTGATCAACGAAAGGAGGAGGAGGTTCAGGGAAAACCAAGCATACAGAACCACAAGTCGCTTAGAAATGAAATGAAGGGAAGTGCAGGGAAGCTAAGACGAACTGATTGCATGAAAATTTTGAAGAAATCGAAAAAGAAATGACTGCCGGAAGGAATGAGTCAACATAGAGAAATGTCAATACAACTTTATCGGAAAGTAGAAGCAGGGGCGCTAACATTAAGAGTTCTGTGATAATTCCACAGTTAAACGCAGAGGAGAGCGCGGACAGGTGGAAAGAGTACTTTGATTGTCTCTATCAGGGGGACGACTTGTCTGATGACGTGACAGAAGAAGGAACAGGAGTCCACAAGGGAAGAGATAGGAGACCGAACTTTAGAATCAGAATTTGAAAGAGCTTTACACAACTTAAGAGTAAATAATTCCATCGGAATTTCTAAAAATTTTTAGGGAAGTGTCAACAAAACCACTATTTACGTTTTTATGTCAAGTGTATGAGACTGGCGATACACCTTCAGACATTCGGAAAAACGTAATCCACAAATTTACGAAGATAGCAAGAGCCAAATAAAGTGAGAATTATCTCATCGTCAGATTAACAGTTCATGCATCCAAGTTTCTGACAAGAATAACATACAGAAGAATGGAAAACAAAATTGTGAATCTGTTAGACGAGTATAGATTGGACTCTAGGAAAGGCAAGGCATCAACGAAGTAGTCTTGACGATGCGGTTGATAATGGAAGAAACACAAAAGAAAACACAAGATACGGTCATAGGATTTGTTAACCTGGAAAAAAGCGTTCGACACTGTAATATGATGCAAGATATTTGAAATTCTGAGAAGAACAGGGGTAAGCTAAAGGGAAAGACGAGTAATGTACAATACGAGCTAGAACCAAGAGGGATCAATATGATTGGAAACCCAAGAGCGAATTGCTCAGAGTAAAAAGGATGTAAGACAGGGATGTATTCTTTCACCCCTCCCGTTCACTTTATACATCTAAGAAGTAATGATGGAAAGAAATTAAAGATTCAAGATTGGGATTATCATTCAAGGGGAAAGGATATCAATGATAAGTTTTGCTGATGACTTTCCTGTCATCAGTCAAAGTGAAGAAGTGTTACAGGATCAGTTGAGTGAAATAAACCGTCTATTGACTACAGAAAGTGCCTTTAGAGTAAATCGAAGAAAGATAAAAGTAATGAGATGCAGAAGAAATGAGAATAGCAAGAAACTTGACATCAGAACTGGGGACACGAAGTAGACGAATTTGGCTCAAATGGTTCAAATGGCTCTGAGCACTATGGGACTTAACCTCTGAGGTTAGGCAGTAAAATAACTCATGATGGATGGAGCAGGGAGGACATGACAAGCAGACTTGCACTGGCAAAAAGGACATTCCTGGCCAAGAGAAGTCTATACTAGTATCAAACATAACCATTAATTTGAGGATGCAATTTCTGAGAATGTGCGTCTCGAGCACAGCATTGTGCGGTAGTGGAACATAGACTGTGTGAAAACCGGAGAGAAGAGAATCGATGCTACAGACGAACTTTGAAAATTAGGTGAACTGACACGGTAGGAATTAGGTTCTCCGCAGAATCGACGAGAAAAGGAGTATGTGGAAAACACCGACTAGAATAAGAGACAGGACAATAGGACATATGTTAAGACATGGTGCTATATGGAGTTGTTGGGGGTAAAAGCTGCAGAGGAAGACAGAGACTTGAATGAATCCAGCTAATAATTGAGGACGTAGGTTGCAGGTGTTACTATGATATGAAAAGTTTGGTAGAGGAGACAAATTCAAGAATTCGTGGCGAGCCTCACGAAACCAGTCACAAGAGTGATGTCTAAAAATATAATTACATGTCTAGGTTTCAAAAATGCACATTACGATCGTAGTAATGAATTAATTTCCAAAATAATGCAAGGTAACAACAACTAAATCATAAGTGCTCTCTTCCAAAAGACTTTTTCAAATGAAAGATGCTTGGAGACGTAACAAAATCCTAGACACAAAGCTTGACATGAGTTATGTGACCTCGAACTGCATCAGGTTCAAAGCTATTGAAAATTTAAAAAAAAAATTGTGTTTCTTGAAATTTTCTCAGCGGATAGAATATTCTGTTTTGTTCTGGGCGTGCATCCGCGATAGCGTTATTTCTTATTCCAGTGTTTCAGCTGAAAACATTACAGCCATCTTTAAGATGAGTCGCTGGTAGAATTTAAACAATTTGATACAATTGTATTGTATTGTATTGAACGGAGCTGGGGACCTAGAAACGACGGAGAGGCTTTGTCCCCGCCGTAGCCCGCAGTGGTACACAACAGGCTTCAGCAGTCCACTCACCCCGCCGCCGCCCCACATCGAACCCAGGGTTATTGTGCGCTTCGGCTCCCAGTGGACCCCCCACCCCGGGGAATGTCCCACACCAGACCCCAATGTTTGCGTGGTGGAGTAATTTAATTATTGTGTACGCGTACGTGGAGAAAGTGTTTGCGCAGCA
Organism: Schistocerca cancellata; assembly: GCF_023864275.1. Lineage (NCBI taxonomy): Eukaryota > Metazoa > Arthropoda > Insecta > Orthoptera > Acrididae > Schistocerca > Schistocerca cancellata. The sequence goes on from NC_064629.1 coordinate 576,728,584, forward strand.
ATCGCCGACATAGTCTGTAGTGTAACTGAGGCGGAATTAGGGGAACCAGCCCCCATTCCCCGATGCCGATGGAAAACCGCCTTAAAGACCATCCACAGACTGGCCGGCACACAGGACTTCGGCACTACTGCCCTGGGCGGATTCATGCCGGGTGCCGGCACGCCTTCCCGCCCGGAAGGCAGTGCTTTAGTCCGCACGGCTAACCGGAAGGCTACTTGATACTACTGTCCATCAGAGATAACACTGTCAGCAGCGAAAGCGTCAGTAATAAATAAAACTTTATGCGTTTATAAGTAAAAATTAAAACTGCAGGCACAGAGTCAGCAAATACACAGTGCTTACGAGTTACGTGTTTTATTGTGAAAATGAATGGCATGTGATGGAATGGCAGGTAGTGATGACTTAGAACAGTGCTTCTTTTGTATGCGCAGACGTGAAATGAGGCGAATACACTATGTGCCGGGCTAGAAGCCCTCGGCTAGACTGAGAAGGTTGTCCGCTAATTGTATTTCCACAACTTTCTTGACCACTGAATCTCAACAGGATTAGACAGTGACCAACATTTTTTTTAAATCCATGGAATGGCCCGTGGAAAAACTATGATCGGTCACTGCAGATTTGTTGGGATGTAGTAGGCGGGTGTGTCCCTGGGGTATGACGTTCCGTTATTGTATAGTGTGTATTGTTTGCTCTGTGTGCCTTTTACCAAACTGAGAAGGAATTTCACATACCCGCCTTCCGTAAAATCAAATCATCATTCGCAGACGAAAAATAACTGCCGTCTTGGCCGTTAGTAGGAAGCTTACACCCATATTATGCTTCTTCATTATTCTGGTAATGTTTCTTCAAAATCTGCCAGAGTAATTAAGAATCATGAAGTGGATGTGGTCTTCCTCCCACCGGCCAAGGCTAAAAGGTGCATAGCGCAAACAATACTTACAAACACTTCCTACAGCCCAGCACCCGGCCGTGGTAGCCGAGCGGTTCTAGGCACGTCATTCCGGACCCGCGCGACTGCTACGGTCGCAGGTTCGAATCCTGCCTCGGGCATGGATGTGTGAGATGTCCTTAGGTTAGTTAGGTTTAAGTAGTTCTAAGTTCTAGGGGACTGATGACCTCAGATGTTAAGTCCCATAGTGCTCAGAGCCATTTTGAACAGCCCAGCAAGTGTAGTGGCTGAACACTGTGCTTTCATTGGCCATTCTATTGATTAAAGGGAAGTCAATATACTAACCACCCATGATCCTGTTGGGATTCAGTGATCAAGGAAGCTGTGGAAATACGATTAGCACCTCTCAACCGACACTAGGGCGTCCAGCTCATTTCACGTCTGCGCTCTCAAAGGAAGTATGTTTCTGAGTCTTCACTGTCTGTCATTCCAGCACATGCCATCCACTTTTTATAATCACCCACATAATTCTCAATCACTGTGGATTTACTGACTGAAGGCTTTTTTTATTTTTTAATAATCTTAAACACACAAAATTTTATCTGTGTTGGACGATCTTGTTGCCAGCAGTCTTACATCTAATGCATGCGTCTTTAATTCACAGTGTTGTGTCAAATGATTTAAATTGTGCAAGCGAGTCACTTTGAGGGTGGCTGTAACGTTATCAGCCGAAATACCGGAAGAAGAAATAACATTTTCTCGGATGTACGCCCGAAAGATAATCGAATAATTTGAGTGTTGTGCAGAAGAAGAATTAAAAGGTGTGACATGGCCCGCTGCGAACAAGCACATTTGGCAACTCACGGTGGCAGACGCTAGCGGCATGTTATGTATGGATAACACTATCTGCCGCCAGACTGAAACGCTGCTCGGTATTAAAAAGTATAGAATCTGTCTTCTTCTGTTCCACGAATCACAAGTGCTGTAAGCTATTTTCACGCTGTTTTTTAATACACTCCCAACACGAAATACCTAGTGTTGTGATATTTAGCATTTTTATTTTTCTCGTCATCTCATCAGCATCTGTAGCCGCTGGATAAAAATTTCATTCTGTTACCCGAGAGAGTGTTGACTTACTACACTACTTTATTCTCTTATAGGCGCAATCACAAAGACATCTGCAACGTAACGGGTTTTAACAAAACAGTAGTCATGTTCTGATACTATGAGAAAGGACAACACGGAGAGATACCACATACTCGTATTCTTCCAAGTCTCCGATTGAAAAATACCGGGACTCTAAGCAGTGTGACATAAGATTTTGTTTATTTTATTGAAAAATGGAACATTCGCAGATTTTATTCTAACTTCCCGTTTTCTTCTTCCTCCTGACGATGACCAATGTCTGGTTGTAATGTGATTTTCGAAAGTTTCTTGTCTTCGCGTCAGTGACGCAATAAAAGACAAAAAATTCCCGTCAGAACTCTTCACTCTGTTGACATACAGCTCACGGCATCACTTAGATAGTCAAATCGAAACATACAGATTGAGAAGCCACTGACGTCGCCGTAGCAATGACACCAATCACATCTCATCAGTCGTCTTTTGAATTTGTTGGCCGACCCCAACGATGTCCATTAAAACACGAAAATATGAACCCATAGCTGTGAACAATAATCAGCTAGACCAACTTGTAGAGTGCAATTCCACTCCTTCAGCGTCGCATAGTTTACTTGCGCGAGCTGCAGCCTGTGCTTACAAGTGCTTTCCGTGCAGTCTTGCCTAGTGTCTATTATACAGACACGTTACGAGAGAAGTGGTAATCTTCACACTTTCCTAAGTGTGCGAAAAAGTATGAAGAACGCTGGAAACTCACCCTCTGAAGAATACTGTGAAACTGGAATTCGTCAAAGACAACGAACGGTTAACAACTCTCGAAATCCACAAATGGGCAACTACTTAAATTAAATTAACTAGAAATCAAGTAGGCAGTATGAAATTTAATGCTAACAAGTCGGTCTACTACTTCAAACTATGCTATAACTTACTGTATGAGCGAGCAATCCATTACTGTACTCGTAACTTTTAGTTAACATGGGCAAATGTCTGTGACCCTAGTTAGATTTTTAGTATAGTCGAAGACACCTGGCAAATGTTCATGTCGGTAACATCCCCATGGACGTTCCAAACGAAATAATAAAACTCAGATAGCAGACTCACCGAAACGTTCATACAAATCTTTTAATCCGTCCCTGTCCAATATGGCCTAAGATCTATCAAAATGGAAGTAAAAACCCGACACAGTCTGTAATGAGTATTGGGGTTATCAAAAATATATTACATACATGTGGAAACTACCAGTATGCTTCATATGAAATGAAACAGGTCACGTTATACATGTGTCTATGTATCAAACATACGTACATTACATACATGTGGAAACTACCAGTATGCTTACCATGGAATGAAATAGACCACGTTACACAAAACTGTGTAACGGAATTGTTACACAGTTTTGTATAACATGGTCTGTGTCAAACTTGTACACTTACGTAGTGTGTCGATAACATTTGGAGATGAATGTGGGGAGAGAGAGATGTGACAAAATGATTCTAATAGTGTATTACATTGTTATTTACTTGCGTATTTAATACAATCATGTTTTTGAAGTCTTGTCTCGTCCGAGGAAGCAATAATTTATTGTAATGAAAAGAGTAGTATTCATCAAACGAAGTTGTGAAGTCATTAAGCCTGAGAACTGCCAGTCTTTTTCTCTTGTTCCATTTCTGGAACGCCCGTTTTTGCAATAGAAAATGTGCGCTAGACTGACGCAGTAGACTGTGATGGTACAGGGATGGCACGTGGTCCTTGTCGTTTCCGTTTGTGGAACTCCTAATCTTTGGGACGAGGCGTGCGGCGGACAGACTGAAGTGAGAGAAAGTAGCAGACTAGCAGTGGTTGAGTGAGGTCACGTTGTGGTGCATTTTTTCAAGATTGTAATTTTTTGTGCCAACGCTGATGCAATTTACGCATGATGGTCATAATTAGTACTCCTGCAGTAATAGGTCGTCTCATGTAAACTGCAGCCATGGATGCCAGAGGTATCCAAGGAAATTCGTGTTGTTGCAAGACTTGCACCATCTCACAGCGTGAATTCTTCCAGAAGGTTGACATTATGGCGTATTTTGTCTACCTAAATAATATGAAATGTGAGAATACAGTGAAAGAACTTTAATATCAGATTCTCAACTGCATTGGTTCCGACAAAGCAAGTGACAGATAATTTACTTCGTAATTATACATTTGAAGGAAAGCCAGACTTGTGTTAATATACAGAGTTCTCAGAAACAGTCTGCAAAGTTTTAATGGTGTTACGCGGTAGGTTCTGCTAAGAAATAATTGTTAAGAAATTCACCGCTTCCGAGTTAATTAGCATTGAAGAACCCAATCAGACCGCTGCTCGCGCAAAATCAAGCGGCACGTTATGGACGTGTCGCAAAACGTGTGCTTTCTTCGGTTTCTTGAAACCGTATCGTGCCCTGTCATTTACGCTGTAAGAGTCTGTAGGGCCGCTTGAATTTGCGAGCACAGCGGTCTGATTGCCTAACTTCAAAGCTAATGAACTCGGAAACGGTTCAACGTATCGAATTTCTTTAACAATTATTTCTCAGCACAACCTACCCTGCCACACCCTTACAAGATTTTCAGACTGTTTCTGACCAACCCGTACAATGTGGTGATGAAGTTGCCAGTTTAATACAGAAATACACTGAAGAGCCAAAGAAACTGGTACACCTGCCTAATATCGTGTAGGGCCCCAACGAGCACGCAGAAGTGCCGCAACACGACGTGGCACGGACTCAACCAATGTCTGCAGTACTGATGGAGGGTACTGATATCATGAATCCTGCAGGGCTGTCCATAAATCCGTAAGAGTACGAGGGGCTGGAGAGCTCACGTGAGCAGGACGTTGCAAAGCATCACAGATATGCTCAGAAATGTTAATGTCTGGGGAGTGTGGCGGCAAGCGAAAGTGTTTAAACTCAGAAGAGTGTTCCTGGAGCCACTCTGTAGAAATTCTGGACGTGTGAGATGTCGCATCGTCCTGCTGGATGTACCCAAGTCCGTCGCAGTGCACAAAGGACATGAATGGATGCAGATGTCACTTGTCAATGTCGTTTCTAGACGTATCAGTGGTCCCATATCACTCCAACTACCCACGCCCCACACCATTTCAGAGCCTCCACAAGCTTGAACAGTCCCTTACCGACATATAGATTCCCTGGGTTCATGAGGTTGTCTCCATACCCGTAAGCGTCCTTCAGCTCGATACAGTTTCAAACGAGACTCGTCCGACCAGGCAACATGTTTCCAGCCATCAACAGTCCAGTGTCGGTGCTGACGGACCCATGCGAGGCGTAAAGCTTTGTGTCGTGCAGTCGTCAAGGGTACAGGAGTGGGCCTTCGTCTCGGGAAGCCCATATGATGATGTTTCGTTGAATGGTTCGCACGCAGACTCTTGTTGATGGCCGAACATTGAAATCTGCAGACATTTGCGGAAGGGTTGCACTTACGTCATGCTGAATGATTCTCTTCAGTCGTCGTTGGTCCCATTCTTCCGCTCGTCTGAAATGACTGTGTTGAAACTGTATAAAACTTAAAAAACACCTGAGCTAAAACTCAGTTAAAATTTATTTCACCATCTCTCTTTCTCTCTCTCTCTCTCTCTTTCTGTCTCATTGACACAGTCAGTCAAACTTTAAACAACGTCGTTGTTGTAAGACCTACTTGAAACTTGAGTAGAATTACAAAGATATGGTGACGTAAGCCTACTTGAATAAATATCTAGTAGTAGTGAATGGGGAGGACATTTCACAGAATCCTGAAATTTCTACCGTATTCGTGTCACTGTCTGCTAGAAAGACACTGTACATATGTAGGTAGACTATCGTCTCTCCTTTTGCCTGAGTACAGCACACTGTCTGTCAAAATTTACCCAAATAAAGTCCATATGCTGCATGTACCACACACCGAAAGTTCCTCTCGCTGGAGAAGGAAGCCATATGTCCTCAGACTGTGTCCAACAGTAGACGATTGGGAAGGACCTTGTCACGTCTGTACGGTCATAAGGGAGGTAAATCAAGGCCCATTAGTTAATTTTGTATCCACAGCTTATCTTCCAGTATTGCAGGCTAGTTCTCTTCTCAGCGATACATGTTTCTGTGTCTCAACAACGAGATGAGAGAGTATATGATGACAACACAGGCAACCACGGGATTTTTAGTATATGGCTGAAAGATCTGCTAGTTAACTAACATACATTCCCATGCGCACAAGAATTAACAGACTCTGAATGCGGAATGGCTGTTGGAGCTACACGCATGGGACATTACATTTCGGAAATTGTTATGGAATTCAGTATTCCGAGATCCATTGTGTCAGGACTATGCGGAGAATACAATAAACGCAGAAATCAGTGTAGGACGTACGACGAACGTATGAACGTATCCGTAAGGGCAGTACGGCGAAATTTTGCGTTAATGGACTACGACAGCAGACGACCGACGGGAGAGCCTTTGTATAACAGCACGACATCACCTGCAGTGCCTCTCCTGGGCTCGTGACCATATCGGTTTTGTTCTAGACGACTGAAAATCCGTGGCCTGGTCAGATGAGTCCCCATTTCAGTTGAAAATAGCTGATGGCAGGGTTCAAGAGTAGGGGAGAACCTACGAAACCATCGACCCAAGGCACTGTGGAAGCTGGTGGTGGATCCATAACGCCTGACATGAATCCCATCAAACATTTATGGGACATAATCGAGAAGTCAGTTCGTGGACAACATCCTGCACCGGTAACGCTTTCGCAATTAAGGACGGCTGTTGAGGAAGCATGACAATGTTTCTGTAGGGGACTTCCAACGGTTTGTTGAGTGTACGTCACGTCGAATTGCTGTACTACTCTGGACAAAACTACGTCCGACACAGTATTAGGAGGTATTCTATTATTTTTGTTATCTCAGTGTATTTCTGAAGTTTTGTCATGATATTCGGGCCGGCCAGTGTGGCCGAGCGGTTCTAGGCGCTTCAGTTTGGAACCGCGCGACCGCTACGGTCGCAGGTTCGAATCCTGCCTCGGGCATGGATGTGTGTGATGTCCTTAGGTTAGTTAGGTTTAAGTAGTTCTAAGTTCTAAGGGACTTATGACCTCAGATGTTGAGTCCCATAGCGCTCAGAGCCATTTGAACCATTTGATATTCGGAAACTCTGCGTACAAAATATATAGTTAGCAATTCCAGCTATGACCTGCATCAGTGCGGTCAGAGAGAACTATGCGAATTCAAACCATATATGTTGTGTTAGGAGTTGTCATACGTAAGACCACCATGCACAATTTTAAATTCGTAATGCGTCATTTATCTCAATATGCTACACGAGTGAATATTTTGACATAATTGCACTTACTCAAAATTGACTGAAACATTTAGTAATTGCTCCAAGTTAGAATATTAACTCTTTATGGACGTGCGTCTTCATGTTCCATCTTTATCATGTCGTGTGTTCTAGTCTTCAGCTTAACTTCATCATTTTCGACGAACTTCTTCATATTTAACGCTGCTCAAAACAAAGAGTCGCTTCTACGAAACGCCACAATTGTCTCCCATCGCGACGTGGAGTTTGAAATTTGGCTCCGAGGCGCTTACTAGGCTTCGCTATAATGATGCAAAAGCGTGGAGCCTAGTGATGTCACCGTCACGCTCGGCGGTGCTGAAAACAACAAGGAGTTCACACATGCGAAAATATGGTCAGAATTCAGCTCATTTGAGGTGTAAGGTGGATTAATGATGTCACATCGGCACCCAATTCCATCACAATTCTGCCCAACGCTAACGTGGACGTGTCACCCGGTGTGAAGGTCGTCACGCTCTTTGTTACCCACATTCCACCACGACACGGAGGGCTGAAATCACGCCGTTTTATTAAGTTGGTGCATAAGTTCGTTGCGTTTTTGGTTTGCATGATGGTACTCCTGTTGTTATGGGTTTATTTACCGATTGTCATTTTTTAATTTGTAGTTCGCAGTTGCATTTTGAGTTTACATGTTGTCTTTTGTCATTTGGAGAATGTAAGTTGAGCTGTGGATGCCAGAAAATGGAGAGCCAACTGGAGAAACCGAAACATCTCCGACATATTCTTCTGTTTGAATTCAGTAGACGGATGGAAGCAGCGAAGGTAGCCAGAAACATTTGCGGCGTTTATGAGGATAATGCTATTGAAGAGAGCTTAGAAAGATAATGGTTTCTTGCTTTACGAATTGTTTTGGCCTTAATGACTCTATATGTTCAGGAAGACGTTCGGGGTTTGGTGAAGATCGTTTAAAGGAATTAATCCAAAATGCTCAACGCCATCGTACTCGAGAACTGGCAATGTTGAACTGTGATCATTCCACCACTGGGCGAAATTTGCATGCAGGGGGGATTATTCAAATATCGGTGTATAAATACCGCGTTCACTAAGCCAAAATCACAAAAATCTGCTGGTGGCCATATTTGCAGCACTGCTTGCTCGTCATCGATTGGCTCATGAACAACACCGACCATTCCTATCCTCTAACATTACTGAAATTGTGTCTTCATAGTAACATAAGGAAAGGAAAGGAATGATTGAGCCCAAACAAAACAGAAACCCCCCGTACAAAGACCTGCGCGAATCCACAAAAGATAATACTATGCATCTAGTGGAACAGCGAAGTGTGCTCTATTACGAATTGCTTCCACGAGGTGAGGTGTAACCATGACTGCTGATGTTTATTGTCAACAACTGAGACATCTTGTAGACGCACTCCAAGAACAGCGACCAGGGAGATTGTGTGAAGTAATGCTACTCTACTACAATTCCGCACGCATTCTGCTAGACTGACGAAAAACGCTAGACAGGAGTTTAGATGGGAAGTCATTCCGCACCCACCTTATCCACCTGATCTTGAGAACTCAGATTTTCGCCCTTTCCGCTCTCTATCGAACATTCAAGGAACTTCCTTTCCGGATAAAAATACCCTCTAAACATGGCTCCACGAGTTCTTCGCCTAAAAACAACTTGATTTCTGCAGTCGTGGAATCAGAAAGTTACCCTGGCATTGGCAGAGAGTTGTAAATAGTGAACGAGAACATAGTATTGATGGCTTAAGTCTCTGTTATGTGTTTATGTTGTGTTTATTAAACGTACGGTAAACACTGCGAACGTATGTACCAAACCAATATTATTGGTGGTCGAGGAAAATATTTCGGACGTACTGCCGCTCACAATCTACGCGGGAAGGCCTTAGGGGATGACATATGCATCAATGCGTCAATGGACCCACCACTTTTCTTGGGGCGTTGATTCCCGCCTATTCAGCGGTCGAAACGGTCGAAAACGCAGCAACTGGACGACGTTATTGACGACTTCTGACACTACTGACACCTCTCAGTCGTTTCCGTCCTTCTCTAAGGATATTGTGGGCCAGCATCTCCACTGAACGTGATCGCACCCCTCTGGAGTCCAGTGCGAACGCAATTAATGCTATGGTGTATAAGATGGAACCTCTAGGGACCATTGATAACCGTTTGAAGAAAACTGAATATGATCTGAAGCAGCAAAGGGTGCTTATGCTTTCCAGCCCTCTATTTTTGGCTCTTCTGTGGCGTGATCGCGGACGTGTGCGACATTGACACATATGTGAATAAAACAGCAAAGTGTTCCTCTAATACCCACCACCTTAGCACCAGCCTCAGTGCCACCCTTGCACCTCTGTCTCTGTATAGAGACAACCTGTGGCAGAGTCCTAGCCATCGGCAGACAGGCAACCCTTGACACCCCTTCGTTTCTGGATTGATAAATTGCCTGTCATTTTTAGGATGGTATACCAGGATACACACACAACGAAATACTCTGTTTTGCCGGCCGAAGTGGCCGCGCGGTTCTGGCGCTGCAGTCTGGAACCGCGAGACCGCAACGGTCGCAGGTTCGAATCCTGCCTCGGGCATGGATGTGTGTGATGTCCTTAGGTTAGTTAGGTTTAACTAGTTCTAAGTTCTAGGGGACTAATGACCTCAGCAGTTGAGTCCCATAGTGCTCAGAGCCATTTTTTTTTTTACTCTGTTTTTCGGCAGCAGAAGATGGATGAGGAGAATTTCTCCCAATTGCCAACTTAGAGTGGCACTCGGGAAATCTTTCATTGTAGGGATTATTTTCCTGTGATATGGTAGAACAATTTTGGTCAGTCTGGCATATTTGGTCGAAAGTGTTGTGTTGTTATAAGCAGATGAGGATTCTGAAGTGATAAAAATGTTTCTGAATCAAAAGAAAGCGTAGTATTCTATAGCTAAGGCGCTGATTGACTAAGAAGTTCAATGATTAAAAAATTTTGGGAGATGCTTTGCACACGCAAAACTATCTGCTTAACAGAACAAATTCCAGAAACAAATTCAAGAAGATTTCTTTAGACAATTAGCTAATAAGAAAACACTTTGTCAGAACGAATGGTCACAGTGATGGCAATATCTCTCGGTAGTTAGAAACCACCTTTAGTGGACCAGATCCTGCAGAGGTCAGCTTTTACCAAATAATGACAACAAAGATGAAGGAAAGTTGCAAATGACGCAGGAGGAGACACAAATACCTCTTCAAACACAACATAGGAATTTTCTATGAATCGATAGTATGAAGGATGTATACACATATCTCTCGCCCTAAAGCGTAAAGTTAAGTTATTCTTCTATACACGACAAACATCTTAGTGCGCTAAATACCTAATGGAGAAGATCTAACTCTCATAAAACAACGAGGGTGAGTCAATAAGTAAGTCTCAAACACCAGAATACTGCATATCGTTTTAAATTTTATATGTATGTAGAACGTGGCAGCCCATGTCGGGTAAACGTAGCTGATACCCATTATTTTGCTGCCAACGGTTAATGATTTGCAGTCAGATCGGGTTGGCAGGTGTGTTATGCTTGTGTGTCTGATAGAGCAATGCGATTTTTGAGAGCCAATGGATTCTCTGCAGAGCACATCCATAGCAAAATTCGTCCCGGATATGGTTAGAATTACATTCCATAAAATTTGTGCTTAGTCGGATGCAGGAATTCAGCAAAGGATAAAAAGGACACAAACAAGGAGCGTCCTAGCCACCCTGATTCTCCAATGATTGAACTACTTTTACCATCCAAGGGAATTACTGCAGCAATTTAAGGAAGCAAATAAATTTATTAAATCCAGAGCGTTCACACGTTAGATAGGAACGCTGCCACAAAAATTCGATGCTGCAGGTTTTTAACGCATTGTCCAGCGATGGGATAAGTGTTTAAGTTTACAAGGGGAGCATGATGAAACGAAAAATAAATTTCAGGCTGGTAAACTGGGTTCTGATGTGTCTATTTCAGTCTGCGATTTATTTATTGACTCGCCCTCACATGTTTTTATTTGTTTTGTTTTCATTTTCTTTTCTTTAGTTCCCTTTTTTTTATTTTACCACTATTTTGGCAGGAACCTTTAGGCATAGATTATTAGTTTCGATAGAACAGACTGGTTGTTAATTGCAGAGGGCGCCCATGGGGAAGCATGTAAGCCCACCGTCTTCAAGGCCAAGATAAGAGAAGGAAGCGGGATGTAAAAATTATGTATTTTACTGTCAACAGCCGAAAGAAAATTCAACATAGCTATTGTTACTTGTAAAGTCGAGTGTTCAGTGATTTAGTTGTATGTGGGGCTACTATGTGGCATAAATTTTGTTTCATCATGGGTTTAATAGGTAGCAGAAGGATGTGGTGGTCGAAGGAACGGAACTGTCGAGCTAGATGGCCGAAGGAATGAGGTTGTCAAGCTTCATGAAAACGAGAATAAATTAAGTACACAGAATCCGTGAGGAGAGTACCAGGCGCCTGCGGGTAGTGTACGTTGCTGCTCTCTCTACGCTACAGTGCTACTCTTGTGCCTGATAGTAGGCCATCAGGAGACAGAGAGTGTCAAAGGGACTGCCGGTCTGCAAGCGCCTAAGACGACGTCACGGGATCTGTCCGTACAGGTGCATTTTTACAATTCTCATAAAGGTGGCCAAGTGCCACAGAAGGTTTTGCCAAACTGGGATTCTCAATGGGACCCTTTGCCGACATCTGTCAATGTCGCATCCCCGATCATCAAGTCAAAGGAGGACACAAAACACGAGCTCTCAAAAAGCATAATCACACTTAGTTATTTTGGATCATGTTCAAATTTCGTCGAGTGTCCTTTAACATCCATAGTTGTTCCAAACACTAAACGGGAAAAAATTGCGGTCACGCTGCGCTCCAAACGGGTGCTAATACGTTCGATGGTGATGCAGCACCCACAATATTCTTAGAGAAGAGTTGGAACGCCCGAAGGTGTCAGTAGTGACAAAGGTTGTGAAGAACGTCTTCCTGTTACTCATCGCACTGCGAAGAGTCGTTTTAGAGCGCGAAATGTGTGTGGATCAACGCCCCAGAGAAACAAGGAAAGAGGTGGTTCCATTTACACCTACTGTGCCAACCCTTGCGGTCATTTTGTGTCAATTCTGAGCGGTGGTGTGTGTGCAATGTGTTCCTGGACTGCGCATAAGAAAACCGAGTGATTTCAACGCTGGCCATCACTGTCTTGACCTCCAACGCAGAGGCGTCAAAAGAAGATGTGAAATGTGGGTAAGAGGGGATGTGACAAACTTTCGGTCGTATGACGCGTCCACGGTGGCACTGGGCAAAATTATGGTGAATTTTGTTTCCTATGTGACATCTTTAACCCACCTTACAAATCACATGAACTTCAGAGCTGTTGCCGTTTTTTCGCAAGTGTCGACGTCTTGTGTTCGAAGCGTCTTCAAACCCGAGAGTGACGTCGCAGGGCGCCACACATTTGCAACATTACAGAGGAACGTTGTACGCACCTTTGAGCCTAATTTCAGACTTAAGCATCACAATGACTGCGAAATACGGGATTTTGGAAAAGAGATCCTTTAGTTCTGTTGCGCAGAGTAGTTCGCCTGCAGTGTGTAATGTTTTGTTTGGGTTTAGCTTTCTCACAATTATGTCTTGAAACTGTTAATCTGGATATGTTTCCTTTTCACGATTGTCGTGAAAGCTACAAAATGTGAGTTAGTGTTACAACGTGGAATACTAGCGTCATAGGTTTTCAGCGTAGTGTTAGAATCTAGAAATTCATCTGAGTAGAATTGGATTCAGACCGTGTAGTGATCTGTTGTGGAAGAGTAGTTACTCTTTTACGTTTTATCACGGGATATAGTGAGGCTGGCGAACCTTCTGACAATCACTGATATGGAAGTACAGGGAAATGAACTGACATCTACATCTACATCTACATCTATACTCCGCGAGCCACCTTACGGTGTGTGGCGGAGGGTACTTATTGTACCAGTATCTGATCCCCCCTTCCCTGTTCCATTCACGAATTGTGCGTGGGAAGAACGACTGCTTGTAAGTCTCCGTATTTGCTCTAATTTCTCGGATCTTTTCGTTGTGATCATTACGCGAGATATATGTGGGCGGTAGTAATATGTTGCCCATCTCTTCCCGGAATGTGCTCTCTCGTAATTTCGATAATAAACCTCTCCGTATTGCGTAACGCCTTTCTTGAAGTGTCCGCCACTGGAGCTTGTTCAGCATCTCCGTAACGCTCTCGCGCTGACTAAATGTCCCCATGACGAATCGCGCTGCTTTTCGCTGGATCATGTCTATCTCCTCTATTAATCCAACCTGGTAAGGGTCCCATACTGATGAGCAATACTCAAGAATCGGACGAACAAGCGTTTTGTAAGCTACTTCTTTCGTCGATGAGTCACATTTTCTTAGAATTCTTCCTATGAATCTCAACCTGGCGCCTGCTTTTCCCACTATTTGTTTTATGTGATCATTCCACTTCAGATCGCTCCGGATAGTAACTCCTAAGTATTTTACGGTCGTTACCGCTTCCAATGATTTACCACCTATGGCATAATCGTACTGGAATGGATTTCTGCCCCTATGTATGCGCATTATATTACATTTATCTACGTTTAGGGAAAGCTGCCAGCTGTCGCACCATGCATTAATCCTCTGCAGGTCTTCCTGGAGTACGTACGAGTCTTCTGATGTTGCTACTTTCTTGTAGACAACCGTGTCATCTGCAAATAGCCTCACGGAGCTACCGATGTTGTCAACTAAGTCATTTATGTATATTGTAAACAATAAAGGTCCTATCACGCTTCCTTGCGGTACTCCCGAAATTACCTCTACATCTGCAGATTTTGAACCGTTAAGAATGACATGTTGTGTTCTTTCTTCTAGGAAATCCTGAATCCAATCACAAACCTGGTCCGATATTCCGTAAGCTCGTATTTTTTTCATTAAACGTAAGTGCGGAACCGTATCAAATGCCTTCCTGAAGTCCAGGAATACGGCATCAATCTGCTCGCCAGTGTCTACGGCACTGTGAATTTCTTGGGCAAATAGGGCGAGCTGAGTTTCACATGATCTCTGTTTGCGGAATCCATGTTGGTTATGATGAAGGAGATTTGTATTATCTAAGAACGTCATAATACGAGAACACAAAACATGTTCCATTATTCTACAACAGATTGACGTAAGCGAAATAGGCCTATAATTATTCGCATCTGATTTATGACCCTTCTTGAAAATGGGAACGACCTGCGCTTTCTTCCAGTCGCTAGGTACTTTACGTTCTTCCAGCGATCTACGATAAATTGCTGATAGAAAGGGGGCAAGTTCTATAGCATAATCACTGTAGAATCTTAAGGGTATCTCGTCTGGTCCGGATGCTTTTCCGCTACTAAGTGATAGCAGTTGTTTTTCAATTCCGATATCGTTTATTTCAATATTTTCCATTTTGGCGTCCGCGCGACGGCTGAAGTCAGGGACCGTGTTACGATTTTCCGCAGTGAAACAGTTTCGGAACACTGAATTCAGTATTTCTGCCTTTCTTCGGTCGTCCTCTGTTTCGGTGCCATCGTGGTCAACGAGTGACTGAATAGGGGATTTAGATCCGCTTACCGATTTTACATATGACCAAAACTTTTTAGGGTTCTTGTTTAGATTGTATGCCAATGTTTTATGTTCGAATTCGTTGAATGCTTCTCTCATTGCTCTCTTTACGCTCTTTTTCGCTTCGTTCAGCTTTTCAAAAAAATGGTTCAAATGGCTCTGAGCACTATGGGACTCAACATCTTAGGTCATAAGTCCCCTAGAACTTAGAACTACTTAAACCTAACTAACCTAAGGACATCACACACACCCATGCCCGAGGCAGGATTCGAACCTGCGACCGTAGCAGTCCCGCGGTTCCGGACTGCAGCGCCAGAACCGCTAGACCACCGCGGCCGGCGTTCAGCTTTTCCTTATCAGCTATGATTCGACTACTCTTAAACCTATGATGAAGCTTTCTTTGTTTCCGTAGTACCTTTCGTACATGATTGTTATACCACGGTGGATCTTTCCCCTCGCTTTGGACCTTAGTCGGTACGAACTTATCTAAGGCGTACTGGACGATGTTTCTGAATTTTTTCCATTTTTGTTCCACATCCTCTTCCTCAGAAATGAACGTTTGATGGTGGTCACTCAGATATTCTGCGATTTGTGCCCTATCACTCTTGTTAAGCAAACATATTTTCCTTCCTTTCTTGGCATTTCTTATTACACTTGTAGTCATTGATGCAACCACTGACTTATGATCACTGATACCCTCTTCTACATTCACGGAGTCGAAAAGTTCCGGTCTATTTGTTGCTATGAGGTCTAAAACGTTAGCTTCACGAGTTGGTTCTCTAACTATCTGCTCGAAGTAATTCTCGGACAAGGCAGTCAGGATAATGTCACAAGAGTCTCTGTCCCTGGCTCCAGTTCTGATTGTGTGACTATCCCATTCTATACCTGGTAGATTGAAGTCTCCCCCTATTACAATAGTATGATCACGAAACTTCTTCACGACGTTCTGCAGGTTCTCTCTGAGGCGCTCAACTACTACGGTTGCTGATGCAGGTGGTCTATAGAAGCATCCGACTATCATATCTGACCCACCTTTGATACTTAGCTTAACCCAGATTATTTCACATTCGCATTCGCTAATAACTTCACTGGATATTATTGAATTCTTTACTGCTATAAATACTCCTCCACCATTGGCGTTTATCCTATCCTTGCGGTATATATTCCATTCTGTGTCTAGGATTTCGTTACTGTTCACTTCCGGTTTTAACCAACTTTCCGTTCCTAATACTATATGCGCACTATTTCCTTCAATAAGAGATACTAATTCAGGAACCTTGCCCTGGATACTCCTGCAGTTTACCAATATTACGTTAACTTTTCCTGTTTTTGGTCTCTGAGGACGGACGTTCTTTATCAACGATGATAATGTCCTCTCTGGTAAGCCGTCAGGTATTTTATCGTTTCGCCCAAGGGGGGGTCCCTCTAACCTAAAAAACCCCCGTGTGCACGCCACACGTACTCTGCTACCCTAGTAGCTGCTTCCGGTGTGTAGTGCACGCCTGACCTGTCTAGGGGGGCCCTACAGTTCTCCACCCAATAACGGAGGTCGATGAATTTGCAACCATTATAGTCGCAGAGTCGTCTGAGCCTCTGGTTTAGACCCTCCACACGGCTCCAAACCAGAGGACCGCGATCGACTCTGGGCACTATGCTGCAGATATTAAGCTCAGCTTGCACTCCGCGTGCGATGCTGGTTGTCTTCACCAAATCAGCCAGCCGCCGGAAGGAACCAAGGATGGCCTCAGAACCCAAGCGGCAGGCGTCATTCGTTCCAACATGTGCTACTATCTGCAGCCGGTCACACCCAGTGCGTTCAATAGCTGCCGGAAGGGCCTCCTCCACATTACGGACGAGACCCCCCGGCAAGCACACCGAGTGCACACTGGCATTCTTCCCCGACCTACCCGCTATTTTCCTGAGGGGCTCCATAACCCGCCTAACGTTGGAGCTCCCTATAACTAATAGGCCCGCCCTCTGTGACTGTCGGGACCTTGCCGGAGAATCGGCCACTGGCCCAACAGGCGAGGCATCCTGTGGTGGCTCGGAAACGATGTCATCACCACTAGGAAGCACCCCGTACCTGTTGGAAAGGGGTAAGGCAGCTGCCACGCGGCCAGATCCCACCTTCGCCTTTCGGCCAGGCACGCGAGAGCCCACCACTGTCCGCCATTCACCCTGGAGTGATGGCTGACCGGTAAGATGCTCACTGCCGGAAGACGCAGCGACATCAGGGGTTCCATGTGATTCCAAGGCCACCGAAGTAGGCATAGGTCTCACCACAGTTGCCCCAACGCCACTACGAGCCGACGCCTGCGCCTCGAGCTCGATGAGCCTAACAGACAAAGCCTCCACCTGCCCCCGAAGAGTGGCCAATTCTCCTTGCGTCCGCTCACAACAACCACAGTCCCTACACATGACTATGTTTACCCTACCCTATACGGTGACAAATTCCCAAGATAATCTTCTGATGAGCTACTCTGATAATCGAGAAACACTCACTGAAATACGAGACGCGAAAACTACGCTAGGTTTTCCCAGAAAAACTATTTAAAAGCTAAGCGCAGCAAATAAGTACAAAAACGCTTTATACAAACAGTACTGTGCTGCTGCTGGTGCTCTCGCTCTCGCTGTCACAAGACAACTGCTGATTCAAGTGACTAGTGGCTAACGGCCGCGAAACAAACAAAGACGGTTTTAGGGCGCTTTCTGTTCTAAACGATCAAGAAAACACTAAGAAATCTAACACGAAAACTACGTAAAGTTTTATCAAGAACTGTTAGTTACTATGCAGAGCAGATAAACACAAATAGAATCCCTTCCTTAGTGGAAGGTCGTAAACAAAATGCAAAATAAACGCTTTATACAAACAGTACTGTGCTCCTGCTGGTGCTCTCGCTCTCGCTGTCACAAGACAACTCCACCAACAGCAGTTAAACCGTTTATAGAGGCTAATTACAACGGGACTGGACGTACCGCAAAGACAATTAGAACATGGACCACGGCATGGAGACGGTTTTGGACATCCGCTGTTAAGGAGACAAGACGCAGATGCTTACAAATTTACTTATCAAAATCAGCTACATTTCAGTAGTGGCACAGTTTCAAGTTACGAATCTACTCAGTAACAGAAGGTTACAAATGTCTGGATCGTTCCTGATTTTCTTTTTGCTATAAACAAAGTCCTTACTTTGTTTTTAAAATCAGTTGTAAATGCAAGCCTAGTGGAATAGTATCCAACGGAAGGTTTAAAAATCTGTTTATAATTTAACTCATAAACTCAAGCTTAGTGGTGTAAAGAAAGTTCTGAAGCAATTCTGTTTCCCTGTTACTCGTTGCA
Source organism: Schistocerca cancellata (assembly GCF_023864275.1). Lineage (NCBI taxonomy): Eukaryota > Metazoa > Arthropoda > Insecta > Orthoptera > Acrididae > Schistocerca > Schistocerca cancellata. Next base: position 576,746,860 of record NC_064629.1, read on the forward strand.
AATTTTCGTGTTTTGCCGTCCGGGGTGGCCGAGCGGTTCTAGGCGCTACAGTCTGGAACCGCGCGACCGCTACGGTCACAGGTTCGAATCCTGCCTCGGGCATGGATTTGTGTGATGTCCTTAGGTTGGTTCGGTTTAAGGAGTTCTAAGTTCTAGGCGACTGATGACCTAAGAAGTTAAGTCCCATAGTGCTCAGAGCCATTTTTTTTCGTGTTTTCTGCGCTAAAGATCTGCCAGGTTTTACTTTCACTACAGAGGAAATGCGAATCAAGCATGGCTCCAGAATTCCGCCTGTGTCGTATAGATATGAACCACGCGTATTTTGACCCTGCAAACTGAAGTTGCAAAATTTTTGTAGGTGTAAGACTGTGTGCACTCTCGCCTTTTCTTATTGAATAATCTCCTGATGGCAAATGTACTTCCGAAACTGGTTATAATTGTTATCATATCATCTTATTGTGTCTAAAATAAAATATTTGTTTAGAAGTTAGTTGTACATACAGATAGCAATAACTGACAATCGTACAGATTAACTAGTACATTGACACTGTATTTGAAAGCATTATCTATTTGTCAAAATTATATCGCTACACTGTATCGAATCAAGTAGAGAATTTTCTGCAAATTAGTCTCCAAGTCGCGATATTTCATTAGGGCCTTTGTTAGCTTAAGAGGCAGGTGGATAGGGGCCGTGGCCGCTGGTGCTTGCAACGGGGAAAGCAGGCGCCTCAAGAGCTCGTAGCCGCCCTCTGCCTCGGAAGAATTATACGGCAGCACAATAAGTCTTGGCTGCTGTCGCTGCGGTCTGTTTCACATGAAGTATAAAGAGCGCCCACAGGCCGCACCCCACGCAGTGCGACGACCTCCCTCGACAGCACGGGGCGGCTTTCGGCCTCCCGAAAAATGCAGACCCCTGATAAAACTGTGCCTAGACTTGCTACGTTCTGGCAAGTTCTTCCGGCTGTTCACTTAGCGTCAGTGAAGAACGCCTAGTAAAATACAGGTTGCCAACCGTAATCCCAAACCATATTCGGTTATATGCTAATTTTTTTCTAAAAGAAAAGAGGACATCATATCTGCCGTTGACTGTAGAAATTATTTATTTCACAATTACAGTTTCGGTCTTTGGGTGATTTTCAGTTGATACTGCAAAATATTTTGCCTGTTCATTACATGTCAGACTTCAAAATCCTCCGAAATGCATACATGTCATTGTCAAAAACAAGCATTTTCGCTGTAGAAATACAGTAACATCAGGCGAGTGCGAAGCTCTGTATATCGTGAAATGATGTAAATTATGTGAAATGTTACCAATGTTAACATCCATCGCATAGTCCACATGTAAACAGTGCGTCAGAGCACCGATTTTTAGCGGTTTATGATAGATGTAACCACTGGTAACATTTCACGTACTTTACGTCATTTCACGAGGTACAGAGCTTCACACTCGTCTGATGTTACTGTATTTCTACAGCAAAAAGGATTATTTTTGACGATGACATGTATACATATCGGAGGATTTTAAAGTTTGACATGTGCTGAAGCAAAATCTTTTGCGGTACCACTTGAAAATGGCCGAAAGGCCGAAATTTAAATTGTGTAATACATAATTTCTACAGTCAACGGCGAATATGATGTCCCTCAAAAAATTCTACACTGGTGTGAACCCCGACCGTGGGAAGCTAAAGGTTTTCGTGTTATTTCTTAGAAACAGCGCGCCGTTTATGAGACATTCAGTCAGATGTAGGAGTCGAAGTTGTTGGTTAACATGATAATAAAATCGGTCTACTACCTTTTCAACAGCGTTTTTACTTTGCCAGTCTACAACTTCATCATCAAGACTTCAGTTCTTGTGTAAAGACCTTCATCCCGATGTCAACACACCAGAGTCGCGTGTTTCCTAATTTTACTAATTACTGCGCTGCAGTCATGGACTGTGTGGCTGGTCCCGGCGGAGGTTCGAGTCCTCCCTCAGGCATGGGTGTGTGTGTTGTAAGAAGGCTGTTTAGATTTTTATATTGGTAATGCCACGTAGCGCTCTGTATGAAAATCACTGGCTGTGCTGTGTGCAGTCTGTGGCTAGTTTGCATTGTTGTCTGCCATTGTATGGTTGGGCAGCTGGATGTGAACAGCGCGTAGCGTTGCGCAGTTGGAGGTGAGCCGCCAGCAGTGGTGGATGTGGGGAGAGAGATGGCGGAGTTTTGAAAAATGTCATGAACTGCTGTATATATTATGAATATTAAGGTAAAAAACAGTGTTTGTTCTCTATTAAAATCTTTCATTTGCTAACTATCCCTATCAGTAGTTAGTGCCTTCAGTAGTTTGAATCTTTTATTTAGCTGGCAGTAGTGGCGCTCGCCGTATTGCAGTAGTTCGAGTAATGAAGATTTTTGTGAGGTAAGTTATTTGTGAAAGGTATAGTTTTATGTTACTCAGGGCCATTCTTTTGCAGGGATCTTTGATAGTCAGATTGCGTTGCGCTAAAAATATTGTGTGTCACTTTAGTGAATGTTTGAGTACGTTCAGTTTTGCTCAGCTGTTTGAAAAGCAAATAGTGCAAGAGGTTTATCAGCACAGTCGTGTATAATTTGTTCTAAGGGGACGTTTCATAGTGTTTGTCCTTAGGATAATTTAGGTTAAGTAGTGTATAAGCTTAGGGGCTGATGACCTTAGCAGTTAAGTCCCATAATATTTCACACACATTTGAACATCTGAACTAATTACTGCCCCATACGACAACACAGTGAAGAAACTTTCACATGTTATTTGCACAATTTTCAAATATGACCTTCAAAAATTATGCAAACAACATGTGGATGCACTGATAATGAAGCTCTGACTTCTGAATGTACCGGGTAGTTATCATTAAATTGCCGCTACTCACGAAGGTCCAGTATGGGCTGCAATTATCGTATGGCAGCAAAAATTTGATAATGCGTTTATGCGGAACCTATTTACGCTGGAAAATATAGTTCCAATTTTGGCCACCAGGTGCAAATCAGGTGCTGTACAGCATCTTATCGATGTCCCCGGGCCGGCCGAAGTGGCCGTGCGGTTAAAGGCGCTGCAGTCTGGAACCGCAAGACCGCTACGGTCGCAGGTTCGAATCCTGCCTCGGGCATGGATGTTTGTGATGTCCTTAGGTTAGTTAGGTTTAACTAGTTCTAAGTTATAGGGGACTAATGACCTCAGCAGTTGAGTCCCATCGTGCTCAGAGCCATTTGATGTCCCCGGTGCTCATATTACAGAAACTGTGAAAGTGGTGGTTAACAAAATTCAGCATTACGCGTTTCTCACTTGTTTGGCCTTTTCTGCCCATGTCCTGCTCCTAATCCATTATGTGTGCAAACATTTCTATCTGTCTTTGTTGCATTCACAGCGCCAAATTCGTACCTGCTATTCAGACTTAGAAATAATTTTTTCCACTACAAATCGGTTCCGCATTAACGCTTTAGAATATCTACGAAGTTTCGCTACCATACGATAATTACAGCACACACAAGTGGGTAGCTGCACTTTTATTATAACCAGCCGGTATATAAGCACAGCGTAAACACTATTTAAAAAACGGTAGAATTAAATTGTCCACTCATTGCACCGTCTTGTTTTTGGCAAGGAACAACTGTTCTCGGCATCTAGACTCATAGTAATCAGGGAGGCAGTTAACCTCAATCTCACAAGAAACATTGTTTTCTTGTAACTGCCTTAATGTGAAGCTATCAATAATGTCGTTGACAGGAAACAATTACTATGTACCACCAAAGAGGTTTATGGTTAAAATACCTCACACGAATGGTTCTGTATTTAGGCTGAAGCATGAGGCAGGTTTTCCTGCTATCGTGTGGCGAGCCAAAGGAGTCGTAAACGCTCTGCTTATCGTAACAATCTGGAGCAGCGTTTCACCAATTCGCCTGTCTCAGTACACCAAGCACGACCGATTGGCAGATGACCAAATGTTCTACCACAGTCCGAGTCTCTCCGGTGGTGTTGCGGCAAGTCGTGTACTTGGCCCCTGGCGCGTCCGCTCAACTGCAAGCCCGCTCTGACGCGTATCAATACTGGCCACCTTGCCCGGCTGGGGCAACTCATCAGCAAGTCATCGTGTCAGTGTCAGGCGTAGTGTGGTCCTCGACCGTAAGGTCGCTAACGCTCAACGGTCATCGTGACACAACTGCCTGCCAGGGAGTACAGCCACAATAAAAATGGTCCGTGAGGCGAACTGAGGTCCTGCCAGCCAACGGTCCACTGGGCGTAAGCCATACGGCAAGGCAATCCGCCAACTCGTCTCGCCTGCAGCCTAACCAACAGCTGACTCAGTTTAGTACGGCCATCCGTTGCTGCTAGCGTTGCACCTCGCAAGGTCGCCACGCCGTCCAGCCTAGCTGATCGTAGCGCCTGATGGCTACGTCTAATCCACACATCGCTGCAGTGTGAACCGTGGGTTCGATGCGTCCACCCACTGACCGCCTGACGTAAGCACTAGTTTTCTGTAGCAAATTATTGGGAAATAAATAAGGAATTCAGCTTTCTTCGAGCTATCCGCAACTTGTGCTATCCCCCTGTCCCCACACTGCCTTAAAACAATCAACTTCAACAATAAAAGTAAAATATCACTGAGCGGAATATTCGTGTTGGGATTCCGACCCCTGAAATAGTTGCGGAAAAGTGCTAATTTCCTCATTATCTTGCAGTTCCATTGCAGTGAGGTCTAAAGCAAAGGTAAGAAACGGATACTCATTTTACTAAGTTTTCAAGTTCCTCTTTTTGTTCTTCCGTGTCTACGGTTTAAAAACTGGGTTGTTTTGGAAATCAACCTTATGCAAACACAATTAGTTTATTTTTATATCCACCCAGACATGTTTCGACACCAATGTGTCATCTTCTGTGGGTCAAATTTTTATTTCTATAAAGTACAATATCACATTTGTAATACTTAAACTGCTGTAGGCCTAAAAAATACAATATTTGCAATTTGTTTTGTTTAGACACTCACCTTAAAATTACATCGCTAACTGACCTCTATTATTATGCATCGATTTTAGTGCTCGTTGTCGTCTTTTTTTTTTTTTGTTATTTGACAGCATGTCATCTGCAAACTATCCATGTAGAAAATTATTGCGTATTTGTGGAGAGCTGTTTCGAGGGTAGAGATTATGTACGTTTCTGTACTTACATTTTCCGTCCTGTTTCGTGTCCCTTGCTGTTGTCTCAATCTATTACTATTTAGTGCATTGTTTTCATTTAGTTTCTCACAAATTTCCGCTCACTACTCTTCACCTCACATGCACTTACACTTCTGACAACACACTCAATGAGAGGTGTCATGTTATTGTCGTTGCTCACTTGTTCATCGTCGGTAAACTCATTGTTATGGCGATGATTTTGAATGTGTGTGTGTGATATATATATATATATATATATATATATATATATATATATATATATATATATATATATATATATGACAGAGAGAGAGAGAGAGAGGGAGATGGAAAGAGGGGTGGGGAGGCAACCAAGAAAGCAGTAGCTTTTTTTTCCTGTTATGTTTTTGTGTTGTGTTGTCGAGCGTTCCAAACAGTGTTTTGTTGCACAGTGTTGTATTTTCATTCAGGACACTCTTTCCCTGTATTACTGCTTTTTGTGTGTGGTAGTTCTCCTCTATTTCGAGTTTTTGATAGTGACTGTTGCTTTCTCTGAGGATCTTAAGATCAGTCTCAATGTTTTTTGGGTGGTGGTTTTCTTGTATTAGATGGTCTGCAAAAGTGGAGTGTGTACTATCAATTCTTAGGGCTCTGATATGTTCGGAGTACCTAGTTTTGAAATTTCTGCATGTTTGGCCTATGTAGACCGACTGGCATGAACTGCAGGTTAACTGATATATTCCAGCTTTGGAGAATTTGTCTGCAGAGATGTTCTTAGATCTTAGATTCTTCTGCACTGTGTTGCAAGTATTGTATTGCTTAGGCCTACAGCAGTTAAATTATTATAAATGTGTGATTTTACTTTACAGATATAAAAATTTGACCCACAGAATATGACACTTTGGTGTCGAAACATGTCTGGGTAAATATAAAAATAAAATGGTTCAAATGGCTCTGAGCACTATGGGACTTATTATCTGAGGTCATAAGCCCCTAGAACTTAGAACTACTTAAACCTAACTAACCTAAGGACATCACAAACATCCATGCCCGAGGCAGAATTCGAACCTGCGACTGTAGCGGTCGCGCGGTTCCAGACTGAAGCGCCTAGAACGGCTCGGCCACACCGGCATAATAAAAATAAACTAATTGTGTTTACATAATGCTGATTTCCAAAACTATCTAGTAAGAAACGGAATTTTATTTACTGTGTTTCGTATTTCAACGATACGTACACATAATAGCAAATGAGGCATGTCAGTGGTTACACATATGTCCTATTCGCGAGAAACTGACCTCAATCGCGGCATAGTCATGTTTAAGTCTGTTTGCAACTATTTCCCCACAAATATTTTGGCTAATTATGCCTCCGTTTTTTCAGCAAAGTGTGGGCGGATTGCTTACACAACAGAGATATCGGTACGTTTCTACATATTACGATACTGATAGGATGAACAACTCTAATAAAGATAAGTCACGTTTTGGAAAGACCAACAATGACGTCAAGTATGTGACTGATTTTTTTTTTTTTGGTGGAGACGTTTATGGGTGATACAGTACTTTCTTTACCGGTTTATTGTGTGACACAATAATATAAATTTCCAAATGGGTGGAGCTGGTCAATAATCAATTCTAAAAAACAAAAACAAGGAAATAAGAAGTAAAGCTATGGAATCAAGTTTGTTGCATCTTCAGAAACAAAGCACCTCAGAAATGCATGATTGTGGTGACTTGATTCTTAAGTTAATTCTAGAAACGCTCGGTTTTAACAACAGTTATCTATAGTACTATATAAAGACAAGTCGTAGTGTAACGTTGTAGCTATACTACTATATAAAGACAAGTCGTAGTGTAACGTTGTAGCCAAACCTCTCGAAGAACTCTTCAGCGATTGCCTTCACTTTCATGTACGATACTCCGATACACGGTTGGGCGGGCACAAGCTATATGGCAGATTTTTTTTAGCAAAAGTCTCGGAAAGTGATTGAGTGATTTAGTTACAATTTTGAAAGAATACTCTAATAAATCTTCGGACGTATATGTGGCCTATGTTCAAAAATGGTTCAAATGGCTCTGAGCACTATGGGACTTAACTTCTGAGGTCATCAGTTCCCTAGAACGTAGAACTACTTAAACCTAACTAACCTAAGGACATCACACACACCCATGCCCGAGGAAGGATTCGAACCTGCGACCGTTGCGGTCGCGCGGTTCCAGACTGTAGCGCCTAGAACCACTCGGCTAGCCTTCATAGGAAATCCTGATGCAAGATGAAGGGTTCCTTCTGCAAATAATCTCAAGGCTGATACTTAACCATTCTGCATTTTATTATGAATGCTAATCCAGCAGGCTTTTGCAGGCTAGAGTCTATAGTCTCATAATGATCACACATATAGGAAGATAATTTGAGGTGTGCTCTGTGGATAAGTTGAGAGGAGAAACCCCTGAAAAATCCAAACGTCCGTGATCCACTCCCATTCCGGTATACAGTTTTTAATCTCCAAGAAAATTTCTTTGCTGTTGACACTTCCATGTAGTGTAAATTAACCCTTCACGGAAGTACGATTTTTCATTTTGATTTACGAAATGGCTAGTATTATATTTGGCAATTTCTTAATAATTGCACAAGTAAATTAAAATATATTTTTATTTATTTTATTAGGTAATAGCTTAATTACATGATTTTCTGATGCTTAATCCGCATGTAACTTCTGTTTTTTTCCATCACACACCATTTTGCCACGTTGTACCTTTGTTTATAAATTAGAAAACTAGCAAAAGAGGTGTAATCTTACATGGTAATTGTGTACCCATTAGCTCTTATTTCCTTTCTCTCTTTCCCTTAAGACTTGTAACATAGCTTTTAAGCGGTGGTCTAGTGGTTCTAGGCACGCAGTCCGGAACCGCGGGACTGCTACGGTCGCAGGTTCGAATCTTGCCTCGGGCATGGATGTGTGTGATGTCCTTAGGTTAGTTAGGTTTAAGTAGTTCTAAGTTCTAGGGGACTGATGACCACAGAAGTTAAGTCCCATAATGCTCAGACCCATTTGAGCCATAGCTTTTAAGCCCAGAATTGCGTGTCGTACATATCGCTGAAGTTAGCTACTGTACTCTCCCGTCGTACTGGTATTCAAACGAGCTTGATACGGTATTTCCATTATATTGATGTCTTGATAAGAGCTTACACCCTGATCTAAACCGACATCACTCGAAAATTCATGGAAATAATCGAGGAGACTTTTCGAAAGGTGACTCTTGATGTTCATCGACCCACCCATATAGCCCCCCGTGTTAGGACGCATCTTCCGGGATGCGGGCAGGGGCACCGGTCCCCGATCGAATCCGCGCAGTGGATTAACGACGACGGCTGGTGCTCAAGTCAGCTTGGATGTGGTTTTTAGGTGGTTTCCCACATCCGACTACATTAATATCGGCTTGGGCACTAAGACCCGCCTCAGTTACACGTTTCGTAAACATTTAGAAAAACGGTCACACTTTTTTACGTGGATAACACCACTATACATAGACAGTCGCGTTACACATATTCTGTCCCGGACAGGGGTGGTGGCGGAGTGGGGGTGGGGGGAGCGGGGGGGTGGCAACGGGGAGTGGCAGGAAGGGCATGAGGTCACCCCTTAAATTAATCACGCCACGTCCAACAGTAAGCTTGCAGACCCCGCGCAGATGCGGGAGAAAGACACAAGGAAAAGAAAGATGACTCATGTTCAACAGTCTAACGACTTGAATTTTTCCAGATTATTGCCTGCGACAGAAATGTAATGTGAGTCTTTTTTACTATCTAAAAAGTTGGTAAGATTCTACTTGATTAGTATCTTAGCTTCCTTCCCATTCACAGTCATTTCTTATTCGAAGTTCCATTAAAAATCATCTTTCGCTTGTCAGTTCCGACAAAATTCTTTAAATTTCACTTCTGATGTGTAAATATGTCGTAGAGATATTTGAAAAATTCTCTGTTTTTTGTGTTAGACTTTCATAAACTGTTTTACAAGGTGAACTTAACTTTTGATGTATAACGTAACAGAATTTTTTCGGCTCCTCGAGGTTTTAGCGCAAGTAGAAGGAGATCCCAAAAGCTTGTAGTAATAGTTATGACTTTCAGGGGTTGTCCTGGGATATCTTTTGTGAATTTCGGTCCGAGGGAACCATGACCAACGGCGGATCGTTATGCAGTAATAACGTTATTATGAAATATCCGGTTTGTTGCCGTAACCACCCTTGTTTCTGTCAAAGTACCTCTACAACAATGAAGAAGCCTGTATATGCAGCTACAAAAACGTACAACATAAAACAAAGAGTAATGTAACAAACCTCAGATAAAACACGTATATTTTTATCACAATGTGTATAGTACAGCACGTAACAACTGCAGAACTGTTGTCATACGGGTACTGTTCAAATTGTCCAACACCATGATCACGACAGAGTGTACAGAGATGTACCATGGTCTGTCTCACATACCAAAGAATTCCAGGAGTTTTGTGCCCTAGCAGCCAGGTCAGAGTGAGTATTGAATGGATACTTGTAAGCTGGCCGTGGTGGCCAAGCGGTTCTAGGCGCTTCAGTCCGGAACCGCGCGACTGCTATGGTCGCAGGTTCGAATCCTGCCTCGGGCATGGATGTGTGTGATGTTCTTAGGTTAGCTAGGTTTAAGTAGTTCTAAGTTCCAGGGAACTGATGACCTCAGATGTTAAGTCCCATAGTGCTCAGAGCCATTTGAACCATTTGATATTCGTAAACTAGGTAGGCTCTTCGCATACCGCCGTAAGAAGTAGTCCGTTAGTATCATATCTCGTGACCGAGCTCGCTATCAAAAAGGACCACATAGGCTAGACCATTGCCGTCATAATTATACTTGTGGTTCCTAACGTCAAGAGCAACGCGTGTCGGCGCCTCATCATGCTGAAACCACATAGCCTGACGAATACTTTCTAGAAACTGTGGCACTAGAAACGAACTGTAGACGACTTCGTTCATTGTATCAGAAGGCTAGTAAGGTCCAGACACAAAATCGTCGACAAAACCGGCCCATACATTTACAGAAAAAGTGTGTTTGTATATCAGCACAAGAGTGTGTATGGATATTCGTCAACGCACACATTGCTATTGCTACTGGACTTTCCATGCTCCTCCACACGCCATCCGATGAAGAATGAGTGATGATGAAACAGTAGTCCATCAACTATAGCGTGGTATCTCGGGCCTGATGGCGCCACTTCATTTGCCCTTCTATAAATTGCTGACATCTACATCTACATTTGCGTGATTACTCTGCTGTTCACAGTAATGTATTTGGCAGAGGGTTCAATGAGCCACCTTCAAGCTGTCTCTTTGCTGTTCCACTCTCGAACGGCACGCGGGAAAAACGAGCACTTAAAATTTTCTGTGCGGGCCCTGATTTCTCTTATTTTATCGCGATGATTATTTATCTCTATGTAGGTAGGTGTCAACAGAATGTTTTCGTAATCGGAGGAGAAAACTGGCGATTGAAATTTCATGAGAAGATCCCGTCGCGGCCGGCCTCTGGTGGCCGAGCGGTTGTAGGCGCTTCAGTGTGGAACCGCGCGACCGCTACAGTCGCAGGTTCGAATCCTGCCTCGGGCATGGATGTGTGTGATGTCCTTAGGTCAGTTAGGTTTAAGTAGTTCTAAGTTCTAGGGGACTGATGACCTCAGATGTTAAGTTCCATAGTGCTCAGAGCCATTTTTTAGATCCCGTCGCAACGAAAAACGCCTTTGTTTTAATGATTGCCACTCCAATTCACGTATCATGTCTGTGACACTGTCTCACCTATTTCGCGATAATACAAAACGAGCTGCCCTTCTTCGTACATTTTCGATGTGATCCCTCAGTCCCACTTGATGCGGATCCCACACCGCACAGCAATACTCCAGAATAGGGCGGACAAGCGAAGTGTAAGCAGTCTCTTTAGTAGACCTGTAGCACCTTCTAAGTGTTCTGCCAATGAATCGCAGTCTTTGGTTTGCTCTACCCACAACATTATCTATGTTATCGTTCAAATTTAGGTTATTTGAAATTGTAATCCCTAAGTATTTAGCTGAATTTACAGCCTAGAGATTTGTATGTCGTATCGCGTGATCGAAATTTAACTGATTTCTTTTAGTACTCATGTGAATAACTTCACACTTTTCTTTATTCAGGGTCAATTGCCACTTTTCGCACCATACATATATCTCATCCAAATCATTTTGCAAGCCGTTTTGATCATCTGATGACTTTACGAAACGGTAAATGATCGCATCATCTGCAAACAATCTAAGACGGCTACTCAGATTGTCTCCTACGTCATTAACAGAGATCAAGAACAATAGAGGGCCTATAACACTTCCTTGGGGAACGCCGGATATTACTTCTGTTTTACTTGATGACTTTCCGTCTATTACTACGAGCTGCGACCTTTCTGACAGGAAATCACGAATCCAGTCGCACAACTCAGGCGATACTCCGTAGGCACGCAGTTTGGTTAAATGACGCTTGTGAGGAACGGTGTCGAAAGCCTTCTGGAAATCTAAAACTATGGAATCAATTTGACATTCCCTGTCGATAGCACTTATTACTTCATGAGTATAAAGAGCTATTTGTGTTTCACAAGAACGATATTTTCTGAATCCGTGCTGATAATAATTCGTTTTCTTCTACGTACTTCATAATGTTCGAATACAGTATATGTTCCAAAACCGTACTGCAAATCGACGTTAGTGATACAGGCCTGTAATTCAGCGGATTACTCCTACTTCCCTTTTTGGGTATTGGTGTGACCTGAGTAATTTTCCAGTCTTTGGGTACGTATTTTTCTTTCAGCGAGTGGTTGTGTATAATTGCTAAATATGGAGCTTTTTTATCAGCATAATCTGAGAGAAACCTGACTGGTATACAATCGGGACCGGAGGCCTTGGCTTTATTAAGTGATTTAAGCTGCTTTGTTACACCGAGGATATCTACTTCTAAGTTTCTCACTGTTGTCCACGGTGTCACTGGCATTGCTCATGGGGCTTCATGTAAAGCGACTGCGTTGGCAGCTGAAACAATACGGAAACGCCACTCGAAATGGAAAATCCGCTGTCTGAACACTAGAGACAGCATTGTCATCAACCAGGTGTAATACATTATCTTCCATATCGTGCGTTCTACCATATCTCACACAGTCTGTATCTTCGATTGTAACACGGGAAGATTCAGTTTCACTACGTTCTCTATGCACAGATGTAGATTTACGATGATGCAATTGCAGTAGGTGCAGGAACAGCTTAGCATATCGTCTTTGTGCTGCTCTTCCATTTCATTCAGTGAACCCATACTCAAAGTGGATGAATGCCAACTCTTCGTCAGTAAAACTGTCCAGAGTACTGCTGTGTGTCATTGTTAACACACAAATAACATTGCTGGAAAACAAAAGCCCAGACGGACCCAAGCAGTAATGAATGCAGACGTAGGGCAAGGAGGTCATTATTATTGCGAACAGGAGATACCATGAGCGAATGGAAATAAGTTACATAGCCCATACTGTCAACATTTGCACTGTTGTGCACAATTTTCAGTGAAATACAGATACAGAGCTTACTGGGGGAAAAAAACCAAACTGAATGCAATAACTCAGTTACTAGTCGCCTGAGACCAATGGCCTTTTATAGCAAAATACTCAGAAGGTATTCTTTACCAACTTCCAAAATATTGTCGGTGGAGCTCTGATTTACCCTATGTATATATACGGTGATGTAGTTAAGAGAAGCCATCCCAAATGTATCCAGAATATCTAAATATTTCAAGATGCTGTTTTCACCAGGTTATAGAGGACAATACGGCTAAATTCCTGATGCCCGCAAGTAATTTTTGTCGTTTATAATCGCCGAATTACGACACCAACATTGTTTTTTTTCTAATGGAGCTACATACCTTTTTCTGTAGCGTTTAAAAGAAGTTTTCCTGGGAAATTCAATGACATAACATCTATGGGGCTCGACCAAATAGTATCAAGATAACACCGCCGCAGAACACTGTACCGCCATCAGGAGAAGAAGTTCCTCAATCATCTGCTCTGTTATACGAGATTTAAGCAAACAAGTAACTCAGTTACGGTTCTTGTTTTTACCTGATCGATTGAAGCCCGTCAGCCTATGTTTTGCTGTTGTAGCAATCATGTAATGTGTTTGTAAAGCTCTGGACGTTCACGGTGTATACTAAAGTTGAAAAAGTGAGTACAGTTTATATCGAATGTCGCCAAACTATCAGAACTGCGGTTCGGTTGTATGTTGGTGCTGCAGCTATTGAAAGACAATCCACTGGGCACAAGCCAAAAAGTGTGGTACCGATATGACGAATGTCCCACCCGTTCCGTTCACATAATGACAAACCCTCTTTAAAAAACATTTGGAGAGTTTCAAATGTGTGTGAATTCCTAAGCGACCAAACTGCTGAGGTCATCCGTCCCTAGACGTACACACTACTTAAACTAATTTATGCTAAGAACAACACACACACCCATGCCCGAGAGATGACTCGAACCTCGAGTGGGAGGGGCCACGCACTCCGTGAAATGGCGCCTCAAACCGCGAGGCCATTCCACGCGGCGGAGAGATTTACAACCGTCGATCAGAAAACGCGAAATAGTTTGCACACTCACCAAACTTAACACTCCTATACTTTTAGCTGTGGCGAAAATTGAAACAAGAGGTCTGTTAGGAAGCACCGACGACTCTCGATGGGATTAAATCTCTGATAACACGGGCCTGCGCTGCTTTTAAATCAACATGAAATTCAACGAGCTGTATTGTTTCTCCAGGATAGCTTTCTAACATCTAGTAAATGCCCAATGTCAACATTGTGAGCACTTCGTATGATAGCCGTGATAATAAACACACGAACCGTATCTGAGTTATGTGTCAGTTTGCATTTGATACAACAGGATTTGGTACAACAGGGCAATCGTTTGGGGATCCTGTGACGGCGATACAGTTGTTAGTGGTGCTGTTATCTTGATGCTATTTGATCAAGTGGCTTATACAACATATTATGTCGTTAACGCTCTGTTACAAGCTTTTTCAAATGCTACAGAGAAAAAGTATATAGTGACATTGGAAAAAAAATGTCGGTGCTGTAATTCACCAATTTAAGGGTTCGGAGAGATACAGTCATAAGCCACACTTTTGTCGAAATTGAGATATTCACGTAAGGACATTCTTAACGATGCCCTCCTCATCTTGGTTTGAAAAAGTTCCATCTTTCTCCAACAGATGGCAGGGGATGATGTAGTGTAGTTCTATACTCTGCCAGCCACCTGGTGTCTTTTTAGGGAAGATACATCGTCAGAAGCCACATCAAAATGGCTGATTGCTCACGTACATCTGAAGGTGCTTCGCACATTCTAGGAGTATATGGCAGTGGCAGTAGTGTAAATGAGGATTCTGATATTTTTGACAGTGGTGGTGATGAGTCTTGGTGTCCACCAAGCAACAGTACTAGCTCAGAAGATGCTTCGGTAAGTATACAAAAATATTTTTATTGGTGATCATTGTTCAGTGGTTTGTGACTTTTTTCTCGTAACATTGCTCTCACAGTTGATCGTCGTCTTTTGTGTTAATGCAAAACCTTTAGAGACGAATTGTAATGACCATTGATTGCGTTAATGATGTAGTTTTCATGGCTACAAACTTGTAAGAATATTTTTATTATCAATGCCATTTCAGCGGCATATAATGATTTGTGTGGCTTGTGACTATATCTCACGGAAGTTCTGTGACTATTTTTCTATTCATATTACAGCTTGAAATAAGCATAGCAAATGAAGTATCACCCAAAAAACCAAGCTCTTGAAGAAAAAGAAAGCGTAAAATTTATCAGTGGAAAAAAATTAAGGCCAAACGTCGACGTAACGCAGGTCAGCAGACTTTTCAGGCAACATCTTTGGGAAATCGCTGTAGTTCTTCAAATAAGTGCTATACGAAACTACTCGGATAAGAAGAAAGTATTTTCCACTCGTTTTGGTACATAGGAAACTTTAATGCCCAGAATACTTACCTAGTGTGTTGTATGAAAATTGTACCAAAAAGTAAAGGTTCGTTTCACTTTTTTTAAACACAAATGGACCAATTGCCACAAATTTCCTTTACCATGTTATGTTTCACATTTCTTTCTTTCACAGCTATCCAAAAAAGACTACAAAGCAAATTTCGTCTAGAGCTGTGATTTTTTCATACAGTGTGAAAGTCAATGGAATGGAAGAGATGATTTGCAAGCAAGGTTTTCTCAGGGTTCATAGCTTACAGAACCACACAAGAAGAGTGAGGAATTTTCAACAGCAAATGAAGCTGGGTTGCACAGTTCCAAAAGAAGATGGAAAGCTTTTGTATATTACACTTTACTATAAGGTATCAATTTTAACCAAATCAAATAATATTGAAGTATAATAATAACACAAAGTAATGCATCAACTCATGTGCTCTCTCCTTTCAGGGAAATATGGCAATCATCCACATAAATTTCAAGACGAAGCTGTGCAAGGTGTCAGAGACTTGCTCAATGCTATACCAACATATAACAGTCACTATTGCAGGCAGAAGAACCACAGCAAAGCATATTTTGCATGTGATCTCACAACTGCATCATTATGTCGGGAAAAATACTCTGAATACTGCAAGGAAAGTGGTGTCCCTGCTGTATCACAAAGCAAATTCAGAGCAATTTTTGTGTCCGAATTTAACATAGGGTTCAAACTGAGGAGACCTGTTCAACATGTGATGGCTTCCTAGCAGCAACGAGTAACCCAGAATTAGCCCATCCGGTTAGCCGTGCGGTCTAACGCACGGCTTTCCGACTTGGGAAGGAGCGCCTGGGCCCCGGCACGAATCCGCCCGGTGGACGTGAGTAGAGGTCCGGTGAGTCGGCCAGTCTGTGGATGGTTTTTAGGCGATTTTCCATCTGCCTCGGCAAATTCGGGCTGATTCCTCTTATTCCACCTCAGCTACACTATGTCGGTGATTCCTGCGCTAACAAGTTCTCTACATACGCGTACACCACCATTACTCTACCACGCAAACATAGGGGTTACACTTGTCTAGTGTGAGATGTTCTCTGGGAGGGTCCACCGGGGGCCGAACCGCACGGTAACCCTAAAAGAGTGGCTCGGTGTGGGGCAGTGTGGGGGAGAAGTGGACTGTGGCAGTCTTCATGGGGTTGTGGACCACTGTGGCTGCAGCGGGGATGGAGCCTCTCCATTGTTTCTAGGCCCCCAGTTCACATACAATGCAATACAATACAAACCCACAATTATGTGCAGAAGACATCATACAAAGGAAAAAACAACATGAGTTGCCTCTAAGAAAGGCTGATAGTGGGCAAATTATGACCATGTCTTTAACTTCTCTGGTTAAAGAGAATGTGACAGAGCACCATGTAACGGCAATGGACATGCAACAAACGTATCCCACGCCAAAATTAACAGTTGGCCCAGCATTGTGCAACAGAAAAATATGTATGTGCAACTGTGGTATCCATGATTGTGGATCAAATAACGGATCATGTTCCTTGGAGTGAGAACAACAGAGGAAGGTGTTCAGATGAAGTTGGAAGCTGTTTATTAAAATACTTGGAGGTGACTAACAGACAAGCGAAAATTCTCCACATAATCACAGATAACTGCAAGGGCCAGGCAAAGAATTGGTCTCTTATTGCCCTGGAAAGGACTCTCGTTGCCACCAAAAGATTTGAATCTGTGCAGCATTATTTCCCTGTAGTAGGTCATACTAGACTTCCTTGCGATCGTGATTTTGGTCACATCGAAATTTATGTGAGAAACAGACATCCAACAGTATACACGCCAGATGAGTGGGCAGAAGTAGTCAAATATGCCAGTCCAAAAAATTTCATTGTGACGAATATGCAAAGACATACTTCAGAAGCTTGGGCGTTCTGAAGTCATTAACGCCGATACCCGCTCTATTCAGAAATGGAGATCCCATTCGCTTTAGTGAAGCGACTCAGTTTACGTTAGAGTATAAAGATCCCTTAACGCTAAGTGTGAATCACTGCTACTCAGATATAGGAACCTTCACGCCAGTGGATCAATGTAGCAAGAGGAAAGGAAGACCTGCTCAACCAGACCTATTTCAGCTGCTAATAAAATATAGAAAGCCACTTCAAATTAATCAGATAAAGACTGATGATATAGTGCCTCTTATGGCATACATTCCTGCAGCATATTAAAGCTTTTTTCGGTCATGTGCTGGAAATAATGTGAACGATGCTGACGTATGAGAACTTCTTTGATTTCACATTTACAGTGTAAAATAAAGTACAAGACTAACTGGTCTGTTATGTATATGTGTATGTTGAAGTGTAAAAATTGTTAAAAATTACTAGTAGTTATACAATTTTAAAAATAAAACCTTAAAAACATATTTTGTGTTCTAAATTATTGTGTTGGAGACACAGTCATAAGCCATTTTCGACCACATTATAATTAAAATGACTCTAAAATTAATATTACCTAACAGAAAGAAGATCGCGTATTTTACACAAGGTTTGTAATGTATTAAAGTATAATTAAAAGCAAAAAGTAAGTGCATATTTTGTCTTTAACATTTTTATACTTCTATGAAACTTTAAAGTCGCTCTATCTCAGAACTAGTTGAGCGCGGCTTATCACTATATCTCTCTGACCCCTTCACTTATAACACGGTGAAAATTGCACCTCGATATATTTATCCATTCTTGATATATCTAGTATGGCTTGTCTTACTTGTCTCACCTTTTATACATAAGAGTTGGACAGAAATACAGAACCACCAACAGAAATGCTTGCTTCAACATAAATGCAGATGATTGCAAAGCCTGCAGGTTGCGTTGCATTTGACAATGAGCAGCGCTTGTGCGTTGTCCTCAATACGTTACAAGTGTTAGTCGTGGTCAGAACGGTGTTCTGTGTAGCTTTGGGTGCAAGTGCTGAAATTAAGTGAAATCGATGATGATGATGATGATCTTTGGTTTGTGGGGC
Organism: Schistocerca cancellata; assembly: GCF_023864275.1. NCBI lineage: Eukaryota > Metazoa > Arthropoda > Insecta > Orthoptera > Acrididae > Schistocerca > Schistocerca cancellata. The sequence goes on from NC_064629.1 coordinate 576,765,028, forward strand.
ACTCAACTGCACAGTTATCAGCACCCATACAAATTCCCAGTCTTTGCTCTGTCCAACCTCGCAACTTTCATGAATGATGATGAAATGATGAGGACAACACAAACACTCAGTCATCTCGAGGCAGGTGAAAATCCCTGACCCAGCTGGGAATCGAACCTGGGACCCTGCGCTCGGGACGCGAGAACTTAAATCGAACATGGGCAAATTGTTGGTGCTCGTATGGTGGGTGATTCCATCACCAAGGGAGCACAAGTGCCTGGTGTTTCAAGAGGTACTGTGTCGAAGATTTATACTGGCCACAGATAAAGCGAAAAAACATAAGCTAAGTAAAAACAAGGACACGAAATTGTTCGTTGCATGATCGTGACAGACGGCCATTGAAGAGAATTGTGACGAAAAATAAGGGGGCGAAAGCTGCAAAAGTCACTGCAGATCTGAATGTCACATTCGCGAATCTTACCAGCATCAAAACAACACAAAGGAAGCTCTGTAACCAGGCAATTACAGGACGAGATGGAATTCGAAAATCATTAATCAGTTGTGCAAATGCCCGAAAGAGGAAAGCGTGAAGCCGAAGCCATAAAACCTGGACTACAGAGCAAAAGAAGTCAGTTGATCAGATGAGTCTTGTTTCATGCTGTTTCCAACCGCTGGTTTAATTTACATCCAAAGAGTGAAACACGGCGGTGTGTTGGTGATGATACCATATCGTGGTATTTCATGAGCCCCATCGCTATTCTGCAAGATCGCATCACGGCCAAGTATTATCTGCCCATTTTGGCTAATTAGGTCCATCCCATAGTACAATATACTGTGTTCCATGGCAACAGAGCTCCTGTTCACACAGCTCGTATCGTCTAGGACGTGTATTGTGAGGACGAGGATAAAGTTTTTGTCGCAACTCGCCAGGCCACCAAAGTCACCAGTTCTCAATATTATTATGCCTTTGTTGATTACATTGGAGACAAGGGTGCGTGATTGTTACCAACATCCATCACCGTAACCTGAACTTGTCACTGTTTTGCAGGTTTTATGATATACGAGTCCCTTGAAAACTATACGGGACCCGTATTTATCCACTCCAAGGCGACTGGGAGCTGGTTTGAACGCAAACAGGTTTTCTACGTCGTATTTGGCTTGGTAATGTACTGTATTTTTGGAGTTTTCATATTTTTGTCCACCTCTTACATATACTGCTTCACAAAAAAGTGAAGCACCTAGAAAACGTTGTCGGATGTCAGTGTAGCTTCGTATAACTACACACCGTGGGCGAGTATCTATTCGATTAGAAAAACGAAAAGCGCTATACTGCGTATGCTCTGCAGGATTAGTTTATTCAGTTAACCAGACATCAACTGACGATCGACATAAAAGAAGTTACAGTTTTTGAAAGCAAAACTGTAAAAGATGTTACTCATGTAGACTGAGGCACAAATACAGAGTAAATGTCATATTTGACCGTGCATTAGTAATGTAGTTTAAAGGAAATAAGATGAACAATAAAGAAATATAAAGAAAGAAAATCAGGTAAAACATTACCATTGAACTCGAAAACAGTGCCTGTTTAACAGTTTATATCCGCTAAATAAATCCAATAAAACAAAAGAAAAGGTTAGTATTGGAGAAGACTACTTCAAGAGGTATTACACATGGAAGGTGGCTGGTGGCTCTGAGCACTATGGGACGTAACTGCTGAGGTCATCAGTCCCCTAGAACTTAGACATACTTAAACCTAACTAACCTAAGGACATCACACACATCCATGCCCGAGGCAGGATTCGAACCTGCGACCGTAGCGGTCACGCGGTTCCAGACTGTAGCGCCTAGAACCGCTCGGTAACCACGGCCGGCACACATGGAAGGTGATACGGAAACCAAGTAAAAGAGAGGATTAACTATTGGAACAACAGAATACATGTAGTACATGTGCAATAATAATAAAAAAAAAAGAATGGGTGCATAAGAAGGAGCAGACATTATGGAAATTAAACGAAAACTGGAAGAAATGTGTGAAGTTTATCAGAGGGGAAGTATTAAGCAGCGTTTCACCGTTTAAGATTAAACCACGACTGTCGGCTAGATGTTTGTTGATTTCAAGGGCTTCCAAGTGTTTAATTTTTTGGTCTTAACTTGCTAAGTGAAGAATATGGGGCCGTGTCTACTAGCTGTGGCCGTGACTCAGTACATGCTCAGCAAATGTGGATTCATAATTCTGCAATATCCAGTTGCGTTAATGTTTAGCCAGCATTCCTGCTGTGTCTATGCTTCACTGACTAATATAAAACTTATGTCAGTCAGGATAAGTAATTTTGTGTACCCCACTGTTGGATAGTTACTGGGTCTTATCTTTGATATTGAAAGTAAACTAGGCTGTGGTGTTCTTCACATAGTAAGAGATCCTATAATTGCAGGATTCCAGTGTTTTTGCTACACTTAGTTATACCAGTCATAGGTATGGTATTGTACAGCATTTTCTGCAGTCAATGGAAGAAGCAGCAGGGGGAGCATAGAGAAGGGGTACAATTTTCCATTTGCAAGATGTGGTTAGTCAGAACAGCACTGGTTTTTCTATAAATTCTGGAACAATGTATCAGTGGTGAAATCTATTGAGTTTATGTACTTGTTGCCAATCTCCATTGTTAACTGAATACTTTTATATTGATCGTTTAATTTTTGCAAACATGTGCTGAGCTGTCTTTTAGTGTCTGTCCCCACACACAGCATATCGTCTACGTTTCTCAACCAGTATTTCATATTGGCACTCGAAAGCTCCTTATTGAAAAATTATTCTTCAAAATGGTCCTTGAATATTTTAGCCAAAAGGGAACTGAGAGGTGACCGAATAGGGAAGGCAAGCCATATAACTTTTTATACACAGTCCCTTGGAACTGGAAATAGTTGTATGCTAAGCATGTCTGAGTAGCCTGTCTGAAGTCACTCCATTGCACAGAGTAGACATTAGATCTGTACATCAACAATATAAGGAGTGTGGACAGCATCAGATGTCGAATGATCACATTGAAGGATATGGAGATGTCGTGTACTCATGCGACACAGCGTTATCGGTATCTGACTGCGTTTCAAAGAGTGCTCATTGTGGGTCTCCATTTGCCTGGCTGGTCGAACCTTGCATATATGCAGATATGCAGGGCTTCTAAGGTGATGGTGGCCCGAAATTGGACTGTATGGAAACGTGAGGGCAGGCATACTTATCGTTAAGGTTTCCGTCGACCACGTCTGACCAACGTAAGGAGGGATCGATATACAAGTACATCGTAACAGCTTCACATATGCGCCTGGCATCTGAAAATATGAAAAAACTCCATGAAAGAATTGGTCGAAGACGCAACAGCTGGACTAGGGATTTACCGTCACGCACATAGGTTGTCTTTAGCATCACAACACAAACTGCTGCCTTGGGAGTTATGCCGTGACTGGGCAGTGTCGGTCGCCTAAGAATGGCATCGCACTGCGGGTTGGTTGGGTTGTTCTGGGGGAAGAGACCAAACTGCGAGGTCATCGGTCTCATCGGATTAGGGAAGAACGGCGAAGGAAGTCGACCGTGCCATTTCAAGGGAACCATCCCGGCATTTGCCTGGAGAGATTTAGGGAAATCACGGAAAACCTAAATCAGGATGGCCGGACGCGGGATTGAAACGTCGTCCTCCCGATTGCGAGTCCAGTATCGCACTGCGCTCTGCAATGAAACACAGCTCTGTGCTACCTCGGATGTGCATAGTCGGCGAGTACGGCGGCGGCATGTGGAGAGGTTTAATCCTTCCAATGTCTTGCACAGACTCAACGGTATTAATCACGGTGGAGTGGGGTGAGGAGTCATTTGGTTTGACTTCAGGTCACTGCCGGTAGAGACTGAGAGATGACTAACAGCGCTACAGTACGTAACGACATCCTGCCTCTTCATGTGTCACCTCCCATGCGACAGTATCGTTGTGCCACACAGCCTAATTCTTTGAAAATTTGACTCTATTTTGTAATCAAAGCAACACCATCGCATATCCTCTCAACTCATGAGGTTTCATTTGGTTTCCTCCTTACTTTCTGCGTGCGTCGCTTTTTTTATCAGGCAATATGTATCTTTGGTATGCCGCTTTCTTTTTATTTGTCGGAAGATATCTATAACCTATATCTGCACAGCAGAATTATTATTAGCGTTGGAATCGCCGGAACTAAAGCAACAATCACGTTTAATGGTGCTTAACTAGTAAATAAATTTGTTTCTACACCTACATGGATACTCTGCAAATCACATTTAGGTGCCTGGCAGAGGGTTCATCGAACCACCTTCACAATTCTCTATTGTTCCAATCTAGAATAGCGCGAGGAAAGAACGAACACCAATATCTTTCCGTACGAGCTTTGATTTCCCTTATTTTATCGTGGTGATAGTTTTTCCCTATGTAGGTCGGCGTCAACAAAATATTTTCGCATTCGGAGGAGAAAGTAGGTGATTGGAATTTCGTGAGACGATTCCGTCGCAACGAAAAACGCCTTTCTTTTAATAGTGTCCAGCCCAGATCTTGTATCATTTCAGTGACACTCTCTCCCATATTTCGCGATAATGCAAAACGTGCTGCCCTCCGTCAGTCCTATCTGGTAAGGATCCCACACCGCGCAGCAGTATTCTAAAAGAGCCTACACTGCAAACGTAGTGCAGGCAGTCTCCCTAGTAGATCTGTCATATTTTCTAAGTGTCCTATCAATAAAATGCAGTCTTTGGTTGGCCTTCCCCACAATATTCTCAATGTCTTCCTTCCAATTTAAGTTGTTAGGAATTTTAATTCCTAGGTATTCAGTTGAATTTCAGCCTTTAGATTAGACTGATTTATCGTGTAACTGAAATTTAACAAATTCCTTTTAGGACCAATGTGGATGACCTCACTCTTTTCGTTATTTAGGGTCAATTGCCACTTTTCGCACCATTCAGATGTCTTTCCTAAATCGTTTTGCAGTTTGTTTTGATCTTCTGACGACTTTTTTAGTTGGTAAATGACAGTGTCACGGCTGCTCAGATTGTCTCCCAAATCGTTATATAATTAAGGAACACCAGAAGGCCTGTAACACTACCTTGGGGGAAACCAGAAATCACTTCTGTTTTACTCGATGACCTTCCGTCAGTTACTACGTACTGTGACCTCTCTGACAGGAAATCACAAATCCAGTCACATAACTGAGACGATATTCCATAAATAGGCAATTTCACTACAAGCAATTTGTGTGGTACAGTGTCAAAACTTTCGGGAAATCCAGAAATACGGAATCGATCTGAAATCCCTTGTCAGTAGCACTCAACACTTCATGCGGCAAAAGAGCTCGTTGTTTTTCACAAGAAAGATGTTTTCTGTATCCGTATCGACTGTGCGTCAATAGACCGTTTTCTTTGAGGTAATTCATAGTGTTCGAACACAATATACGTTCTAGAATCGTACTGCATATCGGCGTTAACGATATGGGCCTATAGTTACGTGGATTATTTCTACTATCTTTCTTGAATATTGGTGTGACCTGTGCATTTTTCCAGTCTTAGGCTACGGATCTTTCGTCGAGCGAACCGTTGTATATGATTATAAAGGATGGAGCCAATGCATTAGCATACTCTGAAAGGAACCTAATTGGTATACAGTCTAGACCAGAAGACTTGCTTTTATTAAGTGATTTAAGTTGCTTCAACACTCCGAGGATATTTACGTCTACGTTGGCATCTGTCCTTGATTCGAATTCTGGAATATTTACTTCCCCTTCTTTTGAGAAGGCATTTCGGAAGGTTGTGCTTAGTAACTCTGGTCGGGCAGCACTGTCTTCGATAGTACCTCCATTGCAATCGCGCAGAGGAGGCATCGATTGTTACTTGCCGCTAACATACTTCACATAGGACCAGAATCTCTTTGGACTTTCTGGTAGGTTTCGAGACAAAGTTTCGTTGTGGAAACTGTTATAAGGATCTCGCATTGAAGTCCGTGCTAAATTTCGAGCTTCTGTAAAAGATCGCCAGTCTTGGTGTAACACATATATCGATTAGAAGTAGGTTTATATTATGTAACTGTGTATCTGTAATTACGAAGTATGTATTCTTTATAGATTAAGGTCATTGGTTCGTGTCATGAAATTTAAAGTTTTGTAAAGTATATATGGAAAAAGCTAAAGCTAAATGATGTTTAAAATAATGAAATTCTATAGTATGTGTATATTTAGATGATAAACATTGTATATTGGAAGCTGATTCATGCTTAGGGCACATGTATTGTAAAATGTAAAAGATGTAGGGAAATCGCTCCGCAACGGAAGTGGCTTGGCGAGATGGAAAAGGTGATTTTGGCGGTCGAACTGGGCGGCTCCTTGGTGTGAACGGTACGCAGTCAGTGGCTAGCCGTTGCACGATAGACATCGACTGTGCCAAGAGAGGAATTTGGAAGCCGATTTGAAAGAATTTTGCCTCGGATGTCAATTTGGTTGTTGCATGGTACTCTCGGCAATTAGGAATGGCTCTAACACATTAAAAATCCGTCGCCTAGAAGAAACTGTATAGAGCATTCAAACATAAGTAGCCGTGAATACAGTTAGCCACCACATCGCCTGCCACCACACGTTCACCACAGCTCCACCAACTTCATGTATACAGATATGTATCAGAGCATGGGCCAGTTAATTTGTGAGAGTGATTTTAATAATAATCAAAGTGTATAAATCTGTGTTTAGAGCCATAACTTTTATCCTGACCATGAAACTATGCAGGATCCCTCCTAAGTGTTTATGAAACCGAGTATCCTGTTTCAAACGCACTATTATTGGTTATTTATGTTTGTGAGATGTGCAAGGATTACTAAAAGTTTTTACTAAAATACTCTCAACTTATTGCAAAAAATCGTTTTGCAAAAATCCAGTGCCAGACTGTTTAAATGTGACTGTCTAAAATACCTGCTTCACAGGTGATGAAAAAAGGCAAATAAGTTATACTCATATGAAACTTAATTTAGCTTTGATTACTATCATTAACAAATTTTTAAAGTTAATTGAGCTCAGTGTTGAATAATTTTATTTGAAAAGTAAAAATATGAACTGTTCGAAGTGAAGCTAAAAACTACATTTAGTTGAACTGAATTTTGCTACTGAAATAATCATAGAGTTTGACTAGTGATACAATATAGGTTTATGGGTCCCCACCATATTCTTCTCATATTAGAAAGGTAATTGGAATATTATTGCTACTAAGGAAATCTGATACATTTCTGTAAATGGGAGCATAAAGAGTGTAACTGTCATATTATTTATTTTTATTTGTGGTAGTATTTATATGTCAGTTAAGTCAGGACCCCTCCTGGCCAATTTTAGTCCTGCACTTCTTGCAGTAATATTTTAGTACTGATCTAAGTACAATGTTGAGTGTAGCTCCTACTAGTGTGAGTTTGGTACAAATTTTCCTTTCTATGATTAGTAGCACATGCAGTAATGGTGACTGCTGCTACACACAGCTCAAATTGCATTATGTCCGTTTGTATCCTGTGTACTATTCAAAGGGAAATATTAATGGAAGTAACTTCAGTAACTCATATTTAATTCTTTTAAACATGTATTTTAAAATTAATATGCCTAATTGGGCTGGCGACCATTCGATTTTCCATTCGTATCTGAATTTTACTACCTTCATTAACCCCAAAATTAAAGCCTGTTTAATTTTCCTATTAATTGCACTATATTCAAAATTACAGTACGATACCTTCATTCATTAGGCAAACACGCGGTCAAAATTTCCCAAATTCTCTCATAGGGTAACATTAGCTTAGGTCACGGCAGGTTAGTGTTACACGTGACTTTTCCCATTACAGGACTTAATGCACGGTAGTTAGAGAAGAGTGACGTATAACAAACTAGTTTTATACTTGGAGCTAGGTGGCAGGACATTGGTCAGCTTTATTCACTAAAATATAGTTCAGAACGTAAATATTGGGCGTAAAACAAATGTAAGACGATTATTGAATATCCAGCGGCGCGACCTTGCAACAGGTCAGGCGAAATAATTAATAGATAACTTTATAGGCCAGAAAATTAGAATATAAAGTGTTAACAAAATCAAAATTGATACTAAGACTACAGTTGGTCAAAATGAGGGCGACGAAAAAGTACCTAGTGAATTAGGTAGCAGTATTTCGCTAGACAAGAACATAGATGACGCCACAGGACGGCAACAGGCTTACGTGGAGTACCTACCATACGCACATCAGCGCTCAAATTCAGACGATGAGCTTGTCGCAAATAAAACAAGGTAGGGAAGACAACACGACCGAAGACAGGGGTTATGTTAAAGACCCAATGGATGAGTTCAATTCATCGGAAGTCGAATGCGAACCGAGTGAAGTACGAGAAATACAATCTGAATATGAGGACACCTTAGAACAAATAGCGAAAAACCTATGAATATGACCGAATCGATAAAAATTTTGTCTGCACAAATTACAGCACAAGGTCATCAAATTAAAGCACAAGGTAGTAAAATCAGTAAACAGTTCGAAAAATTATACTTAAAAGTAGGCGTTATAAGTAGTGAAATCAAGGAATTAAAAACTGAGATAGATACTATCAATAATAATATCGCTACTATGCAGGAACAGATTAACAACATCAGCGATAGATTCGATGCAGAAATAATGAAAATTCAAGATCCCGTAAAAACTGTGGTGATAACAAAAGTTGATGAAAAAGTTTTCGGCCTCAAAACCGAATTTAAAAAAAGCGAATAGAAGTGTGAGCAGACCACTTCAAAAAGTCAAGGTAAAATGAGTGACCTTGAACGGAAAATAAGAGAAAAACCGAATTATGCCACTGATAGGATAATTTGTAGCAAACTACTGGAAGACGAAGAACGATTCGATCCGGCAAAAAGGCATAATGGATGGCACACATTAAATTTTTTGAAAAACTGTGAAAGGAATTTTCCTGATTATGTAACGGACCAGGAAAAGATCAATGAAGTTATTAGCGCCTTGGCAGGTGATGCAAAAAGATGGGAACTAAATCTCGATAGGGAAGAAATGTCATTTGAAGAATTTAAACAAAAATTTATAGAGGAATCCTGGTCACAACAAAAACAGGACTGTCTATGGCGGGAATTTATCATGGCCCGATTATATGACAACAGAGGCAAGAGCTAAATGAAAGAATTCTGCGAAACGTGGTTTCGAAAATTGACACACTTGAGAAATAGATGAACAGAATCCAAAATAGTGTGGGAACCACGGAAAAAGTTCCTGGAGGATTCAATAAGTTATGTGGGAAGTAACCAAAAAGCTTCTCGCCGTTTTTGGAAAGAGTGGTAGACGAGGACCACTGGAGAGGAAACCGTGTTTATCGCCAAAACAATAACATCCAGAGTAAGGAAAATCCTGTGCATCATGAGCATAATGAAAGTGAATATTACCGTTAAATGTGATACAAAGAGGTAGAGGCAGGGGTCGCGATAACATGTCATTTCGCGATAGAGGATTTGCGCCGCGAAATTATCAAAACCGAAATGATTTTACGGGCCAGATTCGCGCAGAAAAATATAACGGGCCCAAACTAATTAAATCATACCGGCTGAAGCAAAATGAATGTTAGGCATGAGCAAAAGGCTGAGCTGTGTCACAAGGCGGTGTGCACAGAACCACAGATGATGGCATGTATGAGTCACATACGGGAGAACATGCGGCACGCTGTAGCATGCAAACTAAGAAACAGCGTAAATTGAACTTGGCGGAGCTATCAGCTGCCCAACGTGCGGCTGTAGTAACGACAGTAGGAAGAGATGACGTTGCGAGGGAATTCAGTGGACGTATTCCCGTGGGGAATATCACCAAAATGAAAAGAGAATTGGACAGGTTATTAAGTAAAAGTGAGAAGACAGACACTTTTTGCATCAGGGAGTCTTCAGGGATCGGATAAGGGCGAGACGATTTGTTCTACAGTATAAAGCAATATGGGAGGGAAAACTTTGAAAAGGGTTATAGGACCAGAGATTTAATAAAAGAGAGAAACGAAAGTGGAACGTCAGAAAGAGGACGTTGTCTGAAAATGAAAAGGAGGTGAAAGTAGTTAACGCTGCACAAGATTCACGAGCAGCAATTACAGAGGAACAGGTTGGTAAGAGAAAGGAAGGCGCCGCGCAAAGCATGCGAGCTGCAGATGTTAGAGAAATTGGTGCCAAAAATAGAAACATGGTCGGTATAAACAGGGATCTGGATGAGTATGAAATCCTCAATAGCGTGGATGAAATGATCCTGGCTGATGAAAAACTCGTTCAAGTAAATATTCTTGATAATCATGAGAATATAGATTCAGATGAACATACGTGAACCACTGAGATCCAAGACGATTATATGAAATATGAAGTTAAAGTTGATGTCATCCAAAGTAATATTAAATAAACGCCTGTGACTGAAAGTGAAATAGAAATTTTACGAAAGTATCGAAAAATTGAAAATAAGGAAACTCCAGAATGAGATTTTCACTCTGCAGCGTAGTGTGCGCTGATATGAAACTTCCTGGCAGATTAAAACTGTTTGCCGGACCGAGACTCGAATTCGGGACCTTTACCTTTCACAGACAAGTGCTCTACCATCTGAGCTACCCAAATACTGTAACTGTGGTATTATTTAATTTTTTGTGGTATTTATATGTCAGTTAAGTCAGAACCCCCTCATAGCCAATTTTAGTCCTGCACTTCTTGCAGTAACATTTCAGTACTGATTCAAGTAACAATCTTGAGTGAAGCTCTAACTAGTGTAAGTTTGGTACAAATTTTGCTTCCTATGATCCCTAGTACGTGCAGTATTGGGGACAGCTGCTACTCACAGCTCAGAGTGCCCTGTGTCCGCTTGTATCCTGTGTACTATTCAAAGAGAAATATTGAAGAAAGTAACTTCACTAATTAATATTTAATTCTCTTGAAGATATATTTTCAAACTAATGTGCCTAATTGGGCATTAGTATATGAATTTTACTACTTTTACTAACCCCAAAATTAAATCCTGTTTCGTTTTTCTATTAATTGTACTATACTCAAAATTATAGTCCAATACATATATTCATTAGGCAAGCACGCGGTCAAAATTTCCCAAATTCTCTCAGAGGGTAACATTAGCTTGTGTCACGGCAGGTTGGTGTTATATGTGACGTTTCCAGTAACAGGGCTTAATGTTCGGTAGTTAGGGAAGAGTGACGTATAACATATTAGCGTTATATTGGGGATTTTCCGTCTATTTAAATTTGACATGTTTGTTTGGTTGTTTTTGCAACAGTGTTCTGACCCATTTTGTGCACCAAGCAGGATCAGTTCCGTCGTTTGTTAATTTGTTTGGTATAAATCTCCCAATAGCTGCCGATACTATTTCTTTGAATTCAAAACACATCTGGTCTACGCTTATATTATTTGTTTGGAAGGAGTGGAGATTTTCTCTCAGGAAGACGTCAAGTGAATTTTTACCTGCTCTTTTGAAAAGGTATATTTTTCGTTTATTTACGGAGGATTTGGAGATTACGATATTCAGTCTCGCCACGAGTCTCGCCCTGTGTTCACTAATCCTTGTGTCAGTTTTGATGATCGTTATTAACTCAGAATTGTTTGTTGATAAGACATTAAGTGTGTTTTCACAACCGTTTACTATTCGCGTGGGCTCATGAACTAACTGCTCGAAACAATTTTCAGAGAATGAGTTTATCACAATTTTGGATCATGTTTTATGCGTACCTCTGGAACTAAACATGTATTTTCACCAACATATTGAGGGTAAATTAAAGTCACCAGAAACTATAATCGTACGAGTCGGGTACGTGTTTTAAATCAAATTCAAGTTTTCTTTGAACGTTTCAGCAATTTTATCATCTGAACTGGGAGGTCGGTAAAAGGATCCAATTATTATTTTATTCTGGTTGCCAAAGATGATCTCTGCCCATGCAAACTCACAGGAACTATCCATTTCAGTTTCGCCACAAGACAAACTACTTCTAACAGCAACAAACACGCCTCCACCTTTCGGAACACCGTTAGGTTCTTCGCAAAACTTTCGGCTCAGCTTACCTCCGGCTTTAGCGCTTGGAGCTCTGGTACTTTCCCAACACGGCTATGACAATTTACAACTGTTATACCAATGGTTCCTGTATCTACGTTCTTCCTGTGTTCGGCCTGCACCCTTTGTGACTGAAGACTTCTTGTGTTTTCCCGAGACCTTCTAACCTAAAAAACCGCCCTGTCCACGCCACGCAGCCCCTGCTACCCATGTAGCCGCCTCCTGCGTATGGTGGATACCTGACCTATTCAGCGAAACCCGAAACACAACCACCCTTTGGCGCAAGTCAAGGAATCTGCAGCCTACACGGTTGCAGAACCGTCTCAGTCTCTGATTCAGACCCTCCACTCGGCTTCGCACCAGAGGTCCGCAATCGGTCCTGTCGACGATGCTGCAAATGGTCAGCTCTGCTTTCATCTTGGAAAAAAGATTGGCAGCCTTTACCACTTCTGTTAGCCGCTCGAAAACAGAGAGATCTCTTCTGATCCAAAGTGGCACACATCATTGGTACTGGCTGCACCCTGTGCATTTATGGCATCCGGGAGGAAACGTTCCACGTCTGGAATGACTCCACCCGGTATGCAGAAGGAGTGCTCAATGGTTTTCTTTCCCTTCTTGGCAGCAATGATTCTAAGGGTCCTCATAACACACCTGGCGTTGGAGCTCCCAGCTATCAATAATCCCACCCTCTGTGATTGTCCGGATCTTGCAGGCTGAGAGGTTTTCTCAGAAGCAGAACAGGCGGCAGCATCTGGCTCAGCGACAGTGTCAGCTACAGACAGCACCTGGAACCCGTTTGTCACACGCCTTACGTGCGGCCGCCTGGGAAGTCTTTCGCCCCCTGCTTCGCCCCAGGGCGACCTCCCACTCGACCACAGGTGAGGGGTCAACCTCAGTGCGAGCAGTAACTGAGCTGGCCACTGGTGAGGACCGATCGGAGGACTCGGACGTGCTGGACGTACGTTGAATCCCCACGGCCGGCCCACAACTATGGTGCCCATCTACTGCAGCCTCAAGCTGTGAAACGGAAGCCATCACAGCCTGAAGCTGAGAGCGAAGTGTCACCAACTCGGCTCGCATCCGCACACTACAGTCGCAGTCATTGTCCATACTAAAGACCGTGGAAAACTAAACTATACAGATAAACCGACTATCGACACGTGCTGCGTAACTCTGGTGTAGACCCCGACGAAAACGCAGGATCTGTGTGTAACCAATTACATTAATACGCAGGGATTTAAAAACGTAACTACCGAAGGACTTAGATGAAACTAAATAAATCGCCCCTGATGGTTCAAATGGCTCTGAGCACTATGGGACTTAACATCTATGGTCATCAGTCCCCTAGAACTTAGAACTACTTAAACCTAACTAACCTAAGGACATCACACAACACCCAGTCATCACGAGGCAGAGAAAATTCCTGACCCCGCCGGGAATCGAACCCGGGAACCCGGGCGTGGGAAGCGAGAACGCTACCGCACGACCACGAGCTGCGGACTAAATCGCCCCTGATAAGGAACTTGTAATACGTCACAAAATCGGTTTTTTCCGACGCAAACAAAAACGCCAGAACTGTGGCTATTAGATATTTAATTAACACCCAGAAACTCAAGAAACTAAACTATTAAAGCACACAAATGATATGATAAAATTCGCTCCTGGCTAGGAACTCGTAAAAGTCACAAAATCTGACTACTACAAATTCATTCAGTCTGACTTATAACAAGCTTACAATATGAAACTGAGAAAGAATTAAAACTCTACTTTCTAGCATTTGCGCTTATAAAATAAATACAGTTTGGTTAAAGGGTTATTCAGAAGTGACACACACACACACACACACACACACACACACACACACACACACACAGGCACGCACGCACGCACGCACTCACGCAAGCGTGCGCGAACTTGCGGCTTCTACAGAGGTGCTAGCTATACCATATTTGATAATTAAACGCAATTTCTGAGAGACACTGTCCCCGAAGTGATCCAGCCAAGATGCAGTTATCATAAGCAGCCACAGAGTTCTTCACACATCGTAATAACATAACGCAGGTGTTGCTCCTAGTAATTTCATCTTATTAATGTTTTATGTGCATTAAATTTATAAAGATTTAGTGGGTATGTATATCCAGTTTACGATCTCTCATTCTTACCAGCAGCTGCGTGGCAGCGCCACCTATTGAGGTGATTCTGTATTAGACGTCAGTACTAGCACACGACGCTGTGGTGCATTATGCTTACTACCTGAGCCCCATCTTATTCTGTTACTCGCTCCTGTCAACGGGAACGCGTTATGCAGGTCTTGGAGTCACCCGCGTCCATCAAGAAAAGGTAAGGCCGTACAATAAGGCTTCTGCAATATGATTACATTTCTGAGTGTCCGATCACTGGTGAATTTTCTTATCTGTTTTTACTATTTTATATTTTTAGTTTTTGCTGAGTTTAATGAAGGCGATGTTGCTTGATGTATTCGACGATGCCCTTTGGCTACACTGTCTAAAGGATCGTTCTAAGAAATACCAAATTAAGGTATTTGCTCTTTCAGTATTTGATCTGTTTATACATGCTTTTACAGTTATCCAAGTTTGCACAACGCGATCGCTATTCTTAAATAGATGTATTTGTTCTCTGTTTTCTATGTAGATCAACCTGAGGATGCCTAAATAATGCGAAACGCGTAGTTGAAAAATAAAAAAAAACTAAAATTGCAACCAAGACTGTTTTTAACCAATACCTAACGCAGTGTTATAGTGCTTAATGTTTATACGGCTATATGGTGTTATCTCTCTTTTCCACTAAGCAGGTGGCCTCGAGCGAGATGAGATTATGGTTAAGACACTGGAGTCGCATTTGGAGGGGTGTAGTCCATCCTCATTTATTACTAGTTTGGGCTCCTTCTCTAAATCCGCTGACATCGGCGCTACGTTAGTCGAAAATATTGTTTCCCTACAATATAGGTGGTACTAGAAGAGCATGTAATATCTAAAATGTCTGCTGAAACCACATTCTTGCTCACATTTTAATTGGTTTGAACATACAACAGGTTCTCTCTTCAGAGCCGTCAGCAGACTTTAAAACAGTCAATGTCTCTATAACAGCATTTGATTCTTCTAGAACTGCAATTTCTTTATATTTTATTAGTTCGAAATATCAAGACATGGGCTACCGTAACGGAGGAACAAAACTCACATTCATTCAGCTCAGTATTTTCAAAGGTTACATATCCGTTTGTACCGAGCTGTACATTGCAATGTAATGCGTCTGTGCAGTTTTAACAAGTTACTTTTCTCCGTTCCATTGCCAGTTCCGAAAGTCATGGCTTATGATACATGGATACAGTAAATCACTGAAGCGAAATGCGCGTGTGGAGTGTTACACATTAACGCAGTACACAGTATGCTGTTTGCAAAACTGTAGCTGTCTGCCGCATGCTGCACAATATCACCATTTCTCCCTTTTTCCTGATAACTGTAGCTAGTTCTCCAGTATCATAAATTCTATGCCAGAAACCCGAGAGCTTTTATGGAAGAAGTTCTACAGGTACAGACTCCATTAAATTACCACAGAGGGGAAACTCCGAATAAAGTACTGCAGTCATAAAAGAGATTACACTTCTGCGAACTGATCGTTTAGTGTTCTACTGTCAAATGTTTTCTGTAATGAGGTTAAGTGCTCATGAAAGAATAAATAATACCGTGTACACAGCTCTTATTATTCTGCCTTAGCGGTTGTTCCCGTGATCTTTCCGTCTTCATGGTTACTGGGAACGCTGTAATCGTAAGTTTAATGCTGATTTTATCACCTGATACATAGTAGGCCGTCATGGGTTTAAACAAGACGCACTGATCATGAAGTGGGTTTGCAGTTAGTAATTCATTATTTATTAATGCGTTATTTACATTACCTCAGCGGGGGGATGGGCTGGCATCGGACATGTTACCACACTTAAATTTTTGAACATAACAGTTAAAACTACATAGACGAAAATTTAAATTGTTACATGATGACCAAACGCTAGCAACTAGATATTTCCTTACATCAATGTCTGTGATACATTTTCATCAAAATTTTACTCAAATGGAAACCTACTTACAGTACTTAACTTGCAGCAAAAACATTCCTACATAAGCTGAATGGATTGGAGAAATTATTACAAGCATCATTTAATACCGTGTAATTCTACCGCTGGACTTGATAACTGCCTGGATTCGTTTAGGATGCGAGTCCATAATGTACAGGCACGTTGCATCCAGGTTACGTCACTAGCCGAGGATTTGATCGCACTATTCCACCAATTTGCAGGGATGCTGATGTCGTGATGTCGGCGTTTTACCGGTAGACCCAGCGTGTCTCATAGATTTTCTGTGAGGTTTAAGTCAGGTAATTTTGCAGGCCAATTGGGATTAGTAGGTTGGAGTGGGGTTTTCGGAAAAAAGTCATGTATTCTTACAGCACGATGAACTTGACTACTGCTATCTTCGCGCACTGTGTGAGCAGTAGCCTCCTGCAAGGTGACCGACGACAAATGTTCATTGTGTGCAGTTCCCGTCTGAATGAGCTCTTACTAACAGATTGGGATGAACCTTCATGCAGTGCCTGCAGCAATTTCTGGTGGCTTTGGAAGTGATTTTGATCCACAAACCGCGCAACGCCTCTCCGATCCCTCTCAGCCAGGATCTTTTCTCGGCCACAATTCTGAAGTCGTGTTCGTGGTAACGTGTTACAACACTGCTTGTAGACACGTAGAACAGTCCGCCGCCAAACACCAACTTCACACACGTATAGTCATGGGCACGGCCGAACACGATTGCTCCATTTCGTCGCTCTGTCACGCCCTTGCATTTAGCCTTGTTTAAGTAAAATGTGCGCTTGAAACATAAATGTCTCACTGATCGCTACTGCATTGCGCTACGTAGAGACAGTTTGCACTCGGTTGAGCACGAGACTAGAGCGCTGTGCACTCTGTAAATTCTTAATGATTCATCTGTGTATGCGCATTGTGGTGACTAATATTTTGTCCGGTGAGCTTGTGGGGTGAATACACGTTGGGGATTAGATGTGATACAGATTGCAATACCGCAAGCCCAGTGGACGTTCACGTGCAGATCATCGCCCGGTTCTACACTTTGAGAGATGTATATTAATTAGCATAAGTGGCATGGGAGCATCGTATCGAAAGATCTCGAAGTTAGTTGGCTGTAGTGTAGTGACTGCACATGGAGTGGTCTTTAGTCAACTCAGCACTACAGTGTGGCAAGATGAGCAGTCGCTGACCCTTCCAGAAGAACTAGACCACAAGAAGAACTGTTTGACGGGCCCTGTAGGTCACAACAGCTGAAATTCTGGCTAAGATTACAGGCAGAGTGTCATCACGAACCATAGGAAACGCATTACTGAAAACTGGGTAGGGATCTCCAGCTTCCACGCGCTGTTTACAACTGACGTAATACCACAGGGAACAGAGACTTCCATTGTGTACTACCAGAGTCGAATGGGCACCGAGTGGCAATCTATGATGTTCAGCGTCAAGTCTCGCTTATGTTTGGCGCGGTTAAATGGTGCCCAACTTGTGCATAGACGACTTGAGGAAAGGTCGCAGAAAAGAACAAATCTCAAGTCCGATATTTCTCCAAATCAAGAAACGACAGGGTGGGAAGTTATTAGATATGACAGCAGTCTTGATTTGGTATTATTGCAGAAGTGAGGCTGAGTACTAACCAGTATTTAGGAGGAATGATAAATACTTGTCATTCCCCTCATGACCAGCGTTCCAAATGGCCTAGTCCAAAATGGTAACGCACGATCTGATACTGCGGTTCACACCACAAATGTCTTGGAGATTGAATGGAGCCTTGACTGACCTATCCAGTTAGCTAATTTGTCACAGAGGGAATGAGATGGACAGACGTATACTTTCATACCAGCCTCCTCCCGGTAATCTTAATGAGATGTCAAAACATGTATTTTGAATAGAATAGTATAATCGTGCCTCATACCGATGTTGATGTTGGGCATTGAATGAACGTTTTGTCATTTAATACCCGCTACGTGGTGAACACCTGCATAAAGGATGGTTTTATACTGGACTGGTGGTTCATGGTGGAACATTTATCCATTTCCGTCAGTGGACATACGCAGGAACAAGAACGATTGTCTCAAACATGATGAGGTGTTGGTGTGGTCTTCAAATCTGTAAGACGATGATATTCTGGATTCCTAGCTGCATTTTTCTGGTGAAGGGTTTGACTGTATGTGATCTGGAGATGATGATATAAGAGGCGAGATGTAGGTGGTAGATGACAGTAGACTAGCAATGATGTCAATGATGTGGAGGCTAAAACAAAAGGTAGGGAAATGAGAGAAAGAATCTGTGTTAGAGCCGTTCTCATAACTTCTTCACTAATTCCATGAGAATGGAGCGTCTTGCGATTGTTTGTGGTATCATTGTGGCAGTTGTGAGGATTTTTCAGTAGCCTTTGCTACTGGCCGTCAGCTGCCCATCCTACTGCCACAGCTACATTCCTTCAGTGTCTGTGTTCGGGTTCTTTACTTCATGCAACAAAGCGGGCGTTTAGCCGAAAGGAAAAAGTCTTCTGCGTTTAGATGCATCACAAAGCGCACATCAGCGTTGTGGGTTGCACACAGAAAGAAAGCTATCATGGAGCAGAGAGGTAAAGGGAAATCGCCAATTTCTTCATTCCCTGAGGCCGCTGTAACATGGGTTGCGTAAGTGAACGATACAAAAGTAATAAAATGGTCGTTATAGCTGAGAACATGAATAGGAGGCAGGAGAGAGGATGATTGCTATTCTTCTATACGAACTATTTTGGAGGACGAATATATGAGTTTCGAAATTATTTGTCGATGACCAACGGTAATTACCGATCCGTGCTGGACTTCACAAACGCTACTCATACATCACAGGGAAACGAAACTAGTCAAAAACTTTTTTTGATTCGTAAACGTCTTCATTTCCCATATCTCTTTTCTTCGAAGCTTCACAAGTAGTGACCTGTTGGCAGTATTTTGAACATAAAGTTTTATTTTATTTTTAATTTCATCCACTATTGTATTAGGCACACATTATTTCAAAGGACTACATATTTGTTTGGTATCGTACGAAGTCCGGTCCTGCTCCTACAGTCTACACTTCTGACATGAAAAATATACAGCTTCTGTTGAGGCTGTTCAGATAAACTCTCACGTGGGTAATGCACCAAGTTGTCCTACACTGAATTCTGTTTATTTGAAATAATTTCGTCGTGATAAATTCGACGTATCTTTATAATCCGTTTGTTCTGATCCGTGAGAGATACAGTTGGACCAATATTTTCTGTCTTCCAAGATTTCTGAAGGATATTCGAGTCTGCACCAGTCCAGCGTTGTCAGTACACAGAAATGATTTCTCTTGCATTGTTATCAGCTTTATAAGATCTATACAGGCGTTAGCTATCACATATCCCCATTTAAATAAACTGCCATTCCTTACACCAAACGAGAGCGGTAGCGCACTGAGACGCACTTAACGGAAAAGCGTAAGTTAGATAAGATAAGTGAAAGGAAGGACGTACTGTATAGAGCCCCAAAGGAACATGCCTTAAACATACTGGAGCGCCTGGAAATTTTTATCCACAAACACCGAGCTCCTCAAACAGTCTTAAGGGAAAAGAGTGAATTTAGCCCTAACTGTTTTCTGATAGTTTTCGAGAGTTGCTAGTGAGACATTTTCTGACCGTGGTGCACTCTCCCCCTTTTTCGCAAGTCCAAATTTGAACCTGTTAAATTACTTTTCAGATATTTAAATTTTTAGTGTGTCGATGTAACTTTAATGAAATTACAATCAAATGCAGACCATTAGATGCTTACAGGCGTTGATAAATATCAACGGGGACAGTTGAAAATATGGTGCCCCGACCAGAACCCGAACCCGGGATCTCCTGCTTACATGGCAGACTCTCAGTGCAACTGAGCCACCGAGGACACACAGGATAGTGCAACTGTAGGGTCTTATCTCTGGCACGCTTCCCGTGAGACCTAAACTTCCAACTTACTGTCCACACAGTACATTTTTAGTGCCCCCGCCCACTATATCCATTACGCGCGACAGTCAATGTACCGATTCCCGTAAGAGTTCGAGCAATGTGAGTGCACCCGCATTGAAGAAGATCATTGGGCGGTAAGCCTTATCTATATGACGATGGTATCTGTTCTTTCGGACATGTCCGAAAGATGAGGTACCATCTTCATATCACACCTGGTAGATATATATCATCGCCTGTAAGAAGCTAATGACCTGCATTTTACTGCAATTTCATTCTTCGAGAGCTGCTAGATCACCAATGGTATCTGTTCATATGTTACGAAACAGAAATATAAGAGATGCATACACTCACAACTTAATATCGAATGACTATGAAAATGCGAGCGTGTAAGGGGAGCGGGCGGCGGGATGGTGGGGGATGGGGGGGGGGGGTGGTGTCAGTTTCTATGAGTCGTTTCCACTTCCGTTTTGAAAGTCGGTCCTTTTGTTTTCCTTCTTATATCCTCATTGGACAGTCTTCCCATTTCTGTCTCTTTTTACTCAACCTCATGTGCTATGCCGGATCCACCTGTGGACTCATGCACTGTGTCGGATTTGTTGTTGGCTGCAGGTATAATCAGCCTGTGTATGTTCCCCTGTCTGTGGCTAGAACAGTATCTGCGGGCAGGCAGACCACAAGCCCACACCCATGCCTGTGGATGGACCCATGAGGCAACTGAAAAGTATCCTGTGATATTATACGAAGCACGACGTTATTTTTATATATAATCTGCAGACGAACGTGATTATTAAAACAGTTGAAATGTCTTTTCCTTTTTTTATTCCGAAGCAACACAACTACCGAGCGATCAAAAAGTTAGTATAAATTTGAAAACTTAATAAACCACGGAATAATGTAGATAGAGAGGTAAAAATTGACACACATGCTTGGAATGACATGAGGTTTTATTAGAACCAAAAAAAAGTTCACAAAATGTCCGACAGATGCGCGTCGCTTGGTGATGATCGTTTGCTCAGCCGCCACTTTCGTCATGCTTGGCCTCCCAGGTCTCCAGATCTCAGTCCGTGCGATTATTGTCTTTGGGTTTACCTGAAGTCGCAAGTGTATCGTGATCGACCGACATCTCTAGGGACGCTGAAAGACAACATACGACGTCAAATGCCTCACCATAACTCCGGACATGCTTTACAGTGCTGTTCACAACATTATTCCTCGACTACAGCTATTGTTAAGGAATTATGGTGGACATATTGATCATTTCCTGTAAAGAACGTCATCTTTGCTTTGTCTTACTTTGTTATGCTAATTATTGCTATTCTGATCCGATGAAGCGCCATCTGTTGGACATTTTTTGAACTTTGGTATTTTTTTTTTGGTTCTAATAAAACCCCATGTCATTCCAAGCATATGTGTCAATTTGTGCCTCTCGATCTACATTATTCCGTGATTTATTTAGTTTTCAAGTTTATACTGACTTTTTGATCATCCGGTATATTTACAGATGGTCGGTTTCGACTGTCTCAGACTGCCATTTTCAGGACTAAAAATAAAATTTCAAGCTTCTATTTAACTTCTTGTGTCACATGTGAAACATATGTAGTATTATAAAATAATGAGATAGTGAATCTCTCATACTCAGTTGCTACACAGGTGGACCACGTGTTATGACTAACATAAAAGTATTCTGAAAAATTATATATAGGCCTAGTAGAATCTAAAAATAAACTTTCTTCCACTATAGCCATCTACTGGTGGTTACAATAGCGATAATTACACATTACGGATGTTAAACTGATTCGTTAAAATGAGGAGCGTGAATATTCTACTTAAAATGTCATTACTTTGCTATTATTCGAATGATTCTTATTTCTTCTCGCAGTGTCAATATTACAGAAGGTCAAAAAATTTGGCGCTTCCTCTTCAACTGCTCGTTTATACGCGTACTCGACGAATTTATTTCGTCCAATCAGTAGTTTCTCCTGTTCATTTGTTTGCTATGTAATTCTAGCACCCTTAGTAAGTCCACATAAAGTCTCGTGTTGGATGTGTGCAAAATTTGTAGACTTTTTACGATTTTTCTAATGTCATGTTTTTCAATTTTCAACTAAAACTCCAATGATAACTTGTTACTGGCGTATATATGTTTTTTTAACGCGTCAGAAAATTTCTTCGCGTCAGTCCTGCACCGTGTACATACCGGAACTGGTAAACATGTCTTTTATAATTCTTATTTCTTGATTTTGAAACGAAATTTTAACACTTATTTTTAGAAATATTCGCTCAGATTTGTAGCTCCTTTACATTACATACTAGTGTATTTTATCTTGTTAGTACTTTCGAGTATTACAAGTTTCATTTTATATAACATCTATTATGTTAGTTAGTTAGCTTCATGTTCCATGGGCCACTTTAGACCAATAATCGTAATGATGCTAAACGAGTCATTTTACATTCACATCGCAAATTAATTCGTAAATATTGCTACATTTATACGAGTAAGTATTCTTTTTTTAAATTATACAGATGAGAGTTAACAATTCCTACCCATCACCTTTTATCCATGGCCATACTGTAGATGTTTCTAAGGAATAGGAGGAGTTGTCAAGGAGAAAATTCTTCAGTTTGTTTTCAAATTTTAATCTGCCATCTCTCAGACCTTTTACTGCGAGTTCAAAAAAGTCATGGGATACCTCCTAATATGTTGTCGGACCTCCTTTTCCCCGGCGTAGCGCAGCAGCTCGACGTGGAATGGACTCAACAAGTCGTTGGAAGTGCCCCGCAGAAATACTGAGCCACCATAGCCATCCATAATTACAAAAGTGTTGCCGGTGCAGGATATTGTGCACGGACTAACCTTTCGATTATGTCCCATAATGTTAAAGGGGATCAATGTCGGGCGATATGGGTGACAAAATTATTAGCTCGAATTGTCCAGAATGTTCTTCAAACCAATCACGAACAATTGTGGCCCGATGACATGGTGCATTGACATCCATAAAAATTCCATCGTTATTTGGGAACATTAAGTCCATGAATATGAAGTGTTGGCAGAAGAGCCAACACTGTGTTGTTAGAGTAGGCCAAAATGCACGCGTTTAATTACACGCTGACTGGCGTGAGGTCTGTAACAGGTCAGAGAAATAAGACTAGCAAAACAAGAGTAACTGGTAGAATACTTAACTTTAATCCACAATTGTAGAACATCTCTCTTGATGATACATAATTTGAATCTCAATATAAAATGCTATGGCGCCATGCTAGGTCGTAGCAAATGACGTAGCTGAAGGCTATGCTAACTATCGTCTCGGCAAATGAGAGCGCTATGTGTCAGTTCCATCTCTAGCACAGTCGGCTGTACAACTGGGGCGAGTGCTAGTACGTCTCACTAGACCTGCCGTGTGGCGGCGCTCGGTCTGCAATTACTGACAGTGGCGACACGCGGGTCCGTCGTATACTAGCGGACCGCGGCCGATTTAAAAGCTACCACCTAGCAAGTGTGGTGTCTGGCGGTGACACCACAGAATAACTGCCAATGGTTTCAAGTAGCCGAACACAACCATTTCAAGTCAGTGATCTGTTCAGTTGGACCAGTGGATCCAGTCCATTCCATGTGAATTCAACCCATACCATTATGGAGCCACCACCAGCTTGCACAGTACCTTGTTTACAACTTGAGTCCTATGACTTCGTGGGGTCTGCGCCACACTCGAACCCTACAATCAACTCTTTACATCTGAAATCGGGACTCATCTGACCAGGCAACATTTTTCTAGTCGTCTAAGGTACAACTGATATCGTCACGAACCCAGGCGAGGCACTGCAAGCGACGTCGTGCTGTTACCAAAGACAATCGTGTCGGTCGTCTGTTGCCCCAGCCCATTAACGACACATTCTAACGGATACGTTCTTCGTACATCCCACATTGATTTCTGTGGTGTGTATCTTGTCTGTTAGCATTAACAATTCTCACATTCGGGAGGACGACGGTTCAATCCCGTCTCCAGCCATCCTGATTTAGGTTTTCCGTGATTTCCCTAAATCGTTTCAGGCAAATGCCGGGATGGTTCCTTTGAAAGGGAACGGCCGATTTCCTTCCCAATCCTTCCCTAACCCGAGCTTGCGCTCCGTCTCTAATGACCTCGTTGTCGACGGGAAGTTAAACACTAACCACCACCACCACCACCACCACCACCACCACCATTAACAATTTTACTCTCGGTCGTTAAGTGAATCTCATCGACCACTATGTCGTCCATGATTGTAATACCTGAAATTTGGTACTCCGGCCACGCTCTTGACACTTTGAATGTAGGAATACTGAATTCCCTCACGAATTACGAAATGGAAAGTCCTATACGTCTGAATCCAATTGCCATTCCGCTTTCAAAGTCTGGTAATTCCCATCGTACAGCCACAGTTACGTCGGAAACCTTTCACATGAATCACCTGAGTGCAAATGCCAAATCCGTCAATGCACTGTCGCTTTATACCTGGCCGGCCGCTGTGGTCGAGCGGTTCTAGGCGCTTCAATCCGGAACCACGCTGCTGCTACGGTCGCGGGTTCGAATGTGTGTGATGTCCTTAGGTTAGTTAGGTTTACGTAGTTCTACGTCTAGGGGACTGAAGACCTCAGATGTTAAGTCCCGTAGTGCTTAGAGCCATTTTTTGCGCCTTATATCTTGTCTGCACCGTACTACCGCCACCTATATAAGTGCATGCATACCCCATGACTTTTGTTACCCCAGTGTATATCACTGGATAAGTTATCAAAAATTTTAGTTGCAGCATTATATAATATTCTTTAAACATATTGGATATAGAAGCCTTAATTTTTATTTTAGAAGCTTGGATGGTCTTTCAAGACGGTCAGAACAGGTCATCTGTATAGGTAATTGTGTAAATAAAAAATAATAAAATCCTGTGTTAGACTGTAACTTCTGGAATACCCTGCCATTTTCGAGACACTCAGTTATCAAGCTACTTAATGTTCCGAATATTATTCGCGAAATTTGGAAGTTTGTACACGTAAGAATATAAAAGCTTTCAGTAAAATGTCCTCTGTGAGCGTGGCATAAGATCCATGACGCCCCGCCCCCTTCCTGCGACGCCTTGAAAACACGTTTGTCACCATGCTCACTTGCGGCACAACCGTTGTGCATTCAATGTTCGTGAAACATTTGAAGTCGAGTTATGACGTGCTGGATTCGACGAGTCAAAAATTTATCGAGTCAGTCGCATATCCATGAAGAGATTGAGTATGGTCGTATTTTGCTTATTGGCTGGCGATGGTCTACAGTGTCGAACCTCTTTCGGAAGTCTAGAGAGACGGAATGAACCCGGTTACCTGTGTCTTCCATTCGCAAGACATTACTCTCTTGCGACCAGGATTTCCTAAAAGTTTGCAAAGCTACACGCCTTATGTCCTCGGCAGATTCAATGGTCAGCTTTCTAGCGGCTTCTACAGTGGCACCGATTTGACCATCCTCATCCCGGAGCATCATGGATTACGTGGCAGACCTCGAGGCTAAAGCTTGTCAGACAACAACAGCACCGGATGTTCCCACTTGCTGACTGCTGGAGTGTGACCTGTGACTTAACTGCACAGAGGACGGCCGCCTAATAGTTCAAAGAGCGTCAGGCGGCGGCCAGAACCTCATGAGAGACGCCAACAGAGAGCGGCTAGCAGGATGCGGCATTCTCCACTGCAAAAGAAAATAAAGTTGTGATCTAGTATCTTCCCGCTGAACGTACTGTTTCCGCCATTAACTTGCACTATTTATTTGATGTAGATATCCATTAATGCGTAGCGCCGCGTTCGAAATCTCCGACGATCGGTCTTATATAGTCATACCTTGGCTTCCCTATTGCAGTCTCTTCTTTCCTCATCTCTTCAACTACATTTTACAGCAACGACGCATGACGGAATATTTGCCGAACGAATATCTTTTCAGTATATTATATTTTTATCAGTCTTCATTTTCTCGATGACTCGTTGCAAGATGTATTCAATTCTTTTTCGAGCTGTGGTCAAACCAAAGTTTTCATGTATCTTTGTCTGGTAATGACGTCTATACCTGCGGATGTTCGCAGCTGTAGCTTTTTTATAGAAACCCGTTTTGTCTTTTGCGGTCCTTTCTACTACGCTCCACTGGCAACTTTCTTGTTTAACTTCTCTTCGTCTGAAGCAGAAAAATTTACCTAGCTCTTTAAGACTTTATAATAAAACATTAACTGCCCGGCATGTGTGCTGGCTCATTATTACCTCTTTTTTCTCTTTTTGCTCATGTGCATGCTATAGCCGCCAGCTAGAACTGGCTCCACTTCGTTAAGTACTTGAATGTATTGCTATTCGCTTTTTGTGACTGCTACATCAGCAAACCGTATCATGCTGCATTTCCACCTGTGCCTGACGAGTCTCACATTTCGTGTCTGAGTGACCTATACCATTGTTCACATTAAATACTTTTAAGTTTTCGTAGATTCTTTATTAACGACACTGTCTCATATTTTATGACTACCATTTCTCTGCCTTTTGAAGGGCCTCTGATTTTTCTGCTGCTTTACATACTTTTCTTTTAAGGCAATTCCGTCTGTTTATCATACCAATAAGTCTTTGAAGTGACATTATTCCTAGTGTATGGTATTCCAAGACAGTCCACTTTGTAATTCCTTCTTCCTAGCTGCAGTGCCTGATTTGCTTTCTCTTTAACTTCTTGAATTTTAACTGATAATTCATTAGTACCAAGTTATGGTAACTATAAATGTTATACTGTTGTTGCAATACTTAACTTGATTACAGAATGTTTTTTATACAATAACTGTCATTCTGCTATCGTCTCTGAGCCCTTTGCGCCTTACATGTATATTTACGTCTCGAAAAGTTAATTTAGTACTAATGACAAGTGCACAGCACAGAGTTCCATTCATACTGATCTTCTTTCATTTTTCTTGTAAGTACCGAGCTCCGCCGTATTTTCTGTTCCTTACCTTCACCGACGGCTACATTCTATCTCTCTCTATAATTAAATTCTCGTTCTCTTCAAAATATAGTATGAGTTGTGTAATGGTAACTCATTTTTCTTCAACTCCACTATTATCTGCATCTGTAGTTATCACGTATCCTTGTGTGATTCCAGAGTACACTGGACACTAGACCTGTTAGTGATGTGTAGATATGGATTATGCTAAGTTTGTAGTGGGTTCAGAATGTTTAAGCGTCAGACGAGAATAAGTATCGGAACAATGGAGACATCTGAATGATGTGACGTTGCAGTAAGGTGGATGTAAGTGGCATCTGGGGAGAAAAAGCCTGTGAGCGGTAGCAGAGCGAGGAGCAGACGCAGCCTGACGACGAATGGTGAGATAGTTACCTTCTTGCTGCGTAGGTGGAATGGAGTTCTTAAGAAAATTATTTACGAGCCGTAGCACTTAATTTCTCTCTCGCTTAGTACTGCCTCGTCATTTGCAAACACACATAGATATTTTGGCGGGCTGTGATATGTTATAGTCCTTGGATACTACCTCCGCGATGATATGGTGGCGGAGACATGATTTTCCGGGCCGTAATCCTATCCGGTGGTGAGTGTTTGTTTAGGACCA
Source organism: Schistocerca cancellata (assembly GCF_023864275.1). Lineage (NCBI taxonomy): Eukaryota > Metazoa > Arthropoda > Insecta > Orthoptera > Acrididae > Schistocerca > Schistocerca cancellata. The sequence goes on from NC_064629.1 coordinate 576,792,734, forward strand.
GAGACAACTAGTAATCAAAGTTGTGGAGTTGAAGCGACGGCCATTGCCTTCCGGAATTAACTCGTAAGAGAAGAGTTGAGGCAGTGCGATAGTTCGCACAGCAACTCTATTATCTCCGTCGGAGCCGCGTAAATCGACCATCCATGTTTACGTCAGTGGACAGACACCATAAAATGGCAGTGTTTTTGCTTGAGAAGAAAAATTCGAAACATATCCTGGTTATTCTCGTTTAGTTGCCCAAATCTTTATTCACTAATCTGAAGAAAAAGAGGATATATGTTTGCTAGAGCTTGGCACTTCCAGGTAATCAGCCTACTAACCTACCGTCTACAAATCCCACCCAACTTAAAACTTTCGATGTAGCCCCTTGAAAGTAAGGCTATCCGTCCCCATTCTCCCTATCGATATACCTTTCCAACCGAACAACTCGTGACATTACAGGCCTAACATCACACAAAATGTAATGTGAACGACCCCTTATCTTAAAACAGATCAAACTAGAAAACTTTTCCGTATATCTGATAAACATCATCGCCTCTTACTCCTAGAAACAGTATATTTTTTTCTCATTTGCTACTCTCCTCTTTTTTTTTTTTTTTGCTTTATTTTTAGCCTCACTCCCAAATTACGTAGCACATCATTTACACTCCTACGGAACTCAGTCCGCAGTTTTGCATTGAAACCGTTCAATGTACTACTGTTAATACTGTAGGAAACAATACAAGTGCCGGTTCATTCTCATTTAGTTCAAAGGCTTGTCCAAACAGGGCACCTCTAATACCTCCATTACACTTTCCATAGAGACCGTTAGCGTAGAGGCGTTCTATACATTCTTCTCTCTGAGCTTTACCAATGAACATACACATTAACGTGTTTCAGTTCGTTATTTATTAGCTTACTGTATGAAGATGGACCTCAAAACAGAATGTAATACTATTAGGAAGAAAGTGGCTCCCAGGAAAGATGTGAGAGTTCATGGAAAGGCTTGCACTACATCAATAGGGGTAAATAAATGAGCAGAAACTCCAGTACGATAGATATGCATCGTCTTTATTACCTCAAAATATGTTTTGTGAACCATGATGTTATTATAAATTAAACTTGCAAATATTGTAATAATAACTGTTTATCAATTTTTATTTCATATAATATATTGTATTTATAATATTTTATTTCTGGTAACATGCAAATATACGTGTAAGGAGCTCTCGAATGAATGGAAAGAGGTGTTACCTCAGTGAAATTAAGGAATGGAATGCTTATTCAGTCTTCAAGAAAGGTTATACAATGAAAAATGGGACATGTCTGGAGGATCTTCATCATTAAAATGCGTCACCTCAAACAAGTGCTGAAAAAAAGAAGGATTTTCTGTCTATGCTTCCTTACATTGATAAGAAATACCTTGTGTTTTACAGAAACATTTACCAGTGAGGTAGCTGAATTAAACAGAAAATAAAGTTTCTAAACGCTTACGTTTTCCTTTTCTTGTATCTGTTATTTTGAAAGTTATCCTTCTCAGTACTAATTATATTTGTATTCATGATAAAAAACATTATTAATGGCAAAGAAACAATACGTAACATCTGAGATATTGTTTTCATTTCCTGAAAAAAATACCATTTGGTCCTTATACCATTTCCCACAAACACTCCTTCATTTGCTTATCCTATTAATATCCTCTCAACAATTCCTCACCAATGTCCTACCTCCGATTTCACTCCGATAGTTCCAGCCACACATATTTTTTTACATTTATCCGAGAGCTGGTCCTGAGGATTTGGTGTACCGTCAGAAGCTCCATAATCGAAATCGTCTGCACCGTAACAGCACAAAGCAGACCTCAATCGAATCAATTCATCGGGTGTAGAAAAATGTCCGCTACAAATCACAATAAAAGATTATTAATTCGTCACACGACCGGTTTCTGGCTTGTGCCCATCCTTAGCTGTTTATACATTCATGTACATGTTTATATTGCTGGAGATCAACAAAGATGAAGCATCATTATTACAATTACGCTGTGGTGACATACATGATTGTTTGTAAACACATTCTTCTTCACGAGTCAAGAAATAGTGAAATATGCAGCTAAACTTTATCAAACTCAAATATGGACGTGAAAATGATTCCAAATGTGCAGCTAAGTGGAAGAACTGTCACCAAAGCGTAATTGTAATAATGATGCTTTATCTTAATTGATCTCCAGCAATATAAACATGTACGGGAATGTATAAACACCTGAGGATGGGCACAAGCCTGAAATCGGTCGTGTGACGAATAAATAATCTTTTATTGTGACTGGTAGCGGAAATGTTTCAACACCCTATAAAGGAACAGTCACGGAGTTCAAAATCATCCACTATGGATAAAATTCACTGAATTAATTCATCGTCTTATCAAGGTAATCACATCAAAGTAACGAAATCTACCTTTTTATCATACTTTAGTATTTCTATTTGCAGATACGTTATATACAAAACCTGTATGGGTGTACAGAGGCCGCACAGCTGCTGACAGCGCGCAACTACGAGGAATCAAAAATATGAAAGAAAAAAAAAGAAAGAAAAACTGAAGCGTCTGTTAGACGACAGACCTTACAGTCCACAGAAGACCGGTATAAAAGCGGCGTCACGGAAGGTCAGCGGCCAGCACGTCAAACATCTCAAAGGCGAATCACTTGGCAGTATGAGGGCGCTCTACCTCATATTAAATCGAACACCCACGCCACCATCACATCTCTGTGTGACGCTATATGAGATGCTTATACGGCCAGTGCTCCTGGACCCAGCAGTCGCATGGAGCAAAAGCGCAAACACGTACATAAAACACCTATAAGCTGTGATAAAGGGAGGACTATGCCAGTCTCTTCGCCTCCCACAAAACATACTGTTGAAGCTATCACACATTGCCCGGATATTCAGGCTTCCAGACGAGACAGCAGGGGACCGTAACGCTTTGTATGTGAAGACACAACAGTGAAAGAACATAAAGTTAATGGAATTAGGAAACAGTGGGACAGTGGGCATCGACACGGGAATGTTCGTCGTCCGGATTAACTGTGAAGTCCCAGCATGGCTTTACGTTTGGAGAGTACACATAAAGATTAGAGCACTTCGGAAACTGACGAAGTTAGTCACAAATCAGGAACCACATGAAATGAGACTGAGGGGAAAAAATAGGCCATCTGTGGTATCGATAGCAACAATGCCACGGCACAGTTTCATAAGTTGGCACTATGAGACACCGACGACTGCGCACTCTAGCCGGAGCGGGAGAGGTCTATGAGCTCCGCTCCTGATTCTGCCTATTTGATCAAGAGCAGACGGCCGGGACACTTCGCTTCTGCTTCGCACCTCAGGGCAAAGTTATATATTACTCTTGTGGCTAAAGTAAAGGTGATTTTAATTCACACTGCAGTACCGAGAGATTTTCACCTTTTCCTTCTCATACCCACACGCCGCCTTCCAGGCGGGATACAAAAGTTGGCGACGAGGAGTCCCCATTCCCCTCCTATCATTTCCTTTTTCGCTTGGTACTGCTATAGCTTTTTTGTGATATCCCCGTGTGGCTTACTGACTGTCTTTAAGTGTTCCCACCATTCGCTATAAGACTTTCAATTGTGTAAACCATGACTTCGCCACAGGAACAGGCTTCGCTGTCCGATCTTGTACGTTTCCAGGCTCAGCAAATGACGCAGATGCTTGCTGCCGTAAATGGACTGGTCACGCTACAAACTGCAGCTACTTCGGCGCCCCCCCCTGCGGGTTCGGGGGTTAGAATAGGCCCGCGGTATTCCTGCCTGTCGTAAGAGGCGACTAAAAGGAGTCTCACATGTTTTGGCCTTATGTGATGGTCCCCTCTCGGGTTTGACCTCCATCTTTCTAAATTATTCCGAAGAGCGAGCCAATTGGGGAAGGGCGCCTTACATGGTGCACTGTATCCGTCGTGCAATTAGACCTTTAGCCGTCTTTCTCGTCGTTGCAATGGTGTCCCGCTCGTTTTCGATCTCTTGGGCGATTACCACACTGCACTCTGCAGTGTTTCTTTTAACTGCGACGACGACCTTGGCCATTTTTGCACCTAAGATCCAGCACGGTAGCCAGTCCGTTGTGGTGGGGCCGCCATGTACCCTCTTGGTTGTAGCCCCCTGACAACACAGGGATCGCTCTACTGATGCCTGCGCCGTTAACTCCCCACGTATGCCAAGGAGTAGATGCCTATCCTCCTGGGGTATCAGGACTCCCGGCAACGGCCATCCTGCCAGGTGGCCTTTGCTGTGGCTGGGTGGCGCCCGTGGGGAGGGCCCTTGGTCGGAGTAGGTGGCATCAGGGCGGATGACCCGCAATGAAGCGTGGTCCATCATCTCTCGCTGGCGGCCAGCCGCCAGCAGTCTCTAAGCGTTCTCGGGCTCAATTTAATGCTCAGAAGTACGATCCGAAAACGTTCCCCTCCCTGGCCACGCCGTGGGAAGAGCGTAAGTCCCAGGATGGAGGTAACAGTTATTCGCCCCGATTCTTAGTTTGCACGAGAGCTGATGGGGAGTCTTTTCTCTCCACAAAGCCTCAGTTCTTCGTCGAGCATTTAGAGGACAAGTTTGGGGAGGTGGAGGGCTTGTCTAAAATGCGCTCTGGCTCAGTACTGATACAAACGGCATCCTCCGCCCAGTCACGCAGGTTACTTGCTTGTGACAAGTTGGGGGATGTTAACGTTACTATTACTCCACATAAGAGTTTAAATATGGTCCAGGGTGTTATTTTCCATAGGGACCTCCTTTTGCAGTCTGATGACGAGCTGCGCGCCAACTTAGAACGTAGAGGTGTTCATTTCGTCCGGCGCATTCATCGGGGTCCGAGGGACAATCAGGTTGCTACCGGTGCCTTCATCTTGGCCTTCGAGGGTGATACGTTACCGGAAAAGGTCAAGGTGATGGTCTACCGATGTGACGTCAAGCCCTATATCCCTCCCCCGATGCGGTGCTTCAAGTGCTGGAAGTTCGGCCATATGTCTTCCCGCTGCACTTCCAGCCTCACATGTCGAGATTGCGGACGCCCATCTCATCCCGATACTCCATGTGCCCCGCCTCCCATCTGCGTCAACTGCGGGGAGCACCATTCACCTTGCTCGCCAGACTGCAGAATATTCCAGAAAGAGCGCAAAATCATGGAATATAAGACCCTGGACCGCCTGACTTATACTGAGGCCAAACGGAAATACGACCGATTACATCCTGTGCGAATGACAACTTCCTACGCCGCTGCTACAACACCTGTGCTAGCCCCATCAGTTTCAGGCCTTCCGGCCGGATCGACGAGTGGTACAACTCCTCCTGCCCCCTTGCCAGTGGGGGGCTCTACCCACCGGGTTGCTCCTGTGCCACCTACCTCAGGAGCAACACCATCCCCCCCATCGGGGACGTTGGTCCCCGCTTCTAAGCCGGAGAAGTGTCCAACTTCTTCGGCTTCTCACGCTCGCAAGGGGTCCCTTGGGTCCCTCCCTTCCCAGGTTTCCACCGGTGGGAAGGCTGACGACCGACAGTGGCGTAAGTGCCCACAATCTGCAGGTCGAAGGGCTTCCCGATCCTCCTCAGTCCCGGAGACTGAATCGGTGAAGCCCTCCCAGCCAGTTAAACCCAAGGAGCAGCGTGAGAAATCAAAGAAGAGCAGCTCTAAGCCCAAGGAACGCGCGGTGGTAGCCACCCCATCGCAACCTTCTAGCTCTGCGTCTGGGGACGAGGTGGAGATTCTGGCGTCCGCTGAGGACCTCGATCTCGCCGGTCCCTCAGACGCCGTGAATAGCAATAGCACTAGCACGGGTGCTCAATCGGAGGCAGCAGGTGACCCAGCGGCGTAATCTGCCGTCCCAGTCCCGGCACGCCTTTCTCAGCCATGGACAAAACCATCCTCCAGTGGAACTGCAGCGGTTTCTTCCACCATCTAGCTGAGCTCCGCCAACTTATCAGCCTTCACCCTTTCCTCTGCATTGCTCTGCAGGAAACTTGGTTTCCAGCAATGCGCACCCCCGCCCTCCGTGGCTATCGGGGTTATTATAAGAACCGAGCAGCTTATGAAAGGGTGTCTGGTGGCGTCTGCATCTATGTCCTTAACTCTCTTCACAGCGAGTCTGTCCCTCTACAAACAGCTTTAGAGGCTGTCGCTGTTAGGGTGTGGACGCCGCAGGCTCTTACCGTCTGCAGTCTTTACCTTCCACCGGAGGGTGATGTCGCGCAGCATGTCCTGGCTGCGCTGATAGCCCAATTGCCGCCACCTTTCTTATTACTGGGCGACTTTAACGCCCATCACCCTCTGTGGGGTGGGTCAGTGGCAACAGGTCGAGGCGCCACCGTTGAGCATTTATTGTCGCAGCTCGATCTCTCGATTTTGAATGATGGTGCCTCCACACACTTCAGTGTGGCGCATGGCACCTACTCCGCCATTGACCTTTCAATCTGTAGCCCTAGCCTCTTACCATCTGTCCACTGGAGTGTGCATGACGACCTGTGTGGTAGTGACCACTTTCCGATTTTTCTGTCACTACCACAGCGTCACTCTTCTGGGCGCCCTAGCAGATGGGCTATGAATAAGGCTGACTGGGACTTGTTCTCCTCCACTGCCGCTATTGAGCCTCTCTCAACTGATGCCATTGATGCGGTGGTTACATCGGTCACCGCCGGCATCGTCACTGCCGCCGAGTCTGCCATTCCCCGTTCTTCTGGGTCCCCTCGGCGGAGGGCTGTGCCTTGGTGGTCGCCTGAGATCGCTGAAGCGATTAAAGATCGCCGGCGGGCGCTCCAGCGTCACAAGCGACATCCCTCCATGGACCACCTTATTGCCTTCAAACGGCTGCGTGCGCGGGCCCGCCTCCTTATCCGCCAAGGCCAGAAGGAGTGCTGGGAGCGGTATGTGTCCACCATTGGCCTCCATGTCACTCCATCGCAGGTCTGGGCCAAGATTCGACGGGTCTTCGGCTATCGGACCCCTGCCAGCGTCCCTGCGCTCTCACTGCATGGAGCAGTTTGTACTGACTCCGACGTCATTGCAACCCGCTTAGCAGAGCATTTTGCTATGAGTTCCGCTTCTGCGAATTACCCCCAGGCCTTCCGCTCCATTAAAGAGCGGATGGAACGTCGGAGCCTTTCTTTTCGCACCAATGCTTCTGAACCCTACAACGCTCCATTCAGTGAGTGGGAATTTCAGAGTGCCCTTGCCGCTTGCCCTGATACCGCTCCCGGGCCAGATCGCATCCACTGTCAGATGCTGAAACACCTTTCAGTGGACTGCAAGCGACGCCTCCTCGACCTTTACAACCGTCTCTGGGTCGAGGGTGAGTTTCCGTCGCAATGGCGGGAAAGTATTGTCATCCCCATTTTGAAACCTGGAAAGAACCCTCTGGAGGTGGACAGCTACCGTCCCATTAGTCTCACCAACGTTCTTTGCAAGTTGCTTGAACGGATGGTGAGCCGGCGCTTAAATTGGGTGCTGGAGTCTCGGGGCCTTCTGGCTCCGTCTCAGGGTGGGTTCCGTAAAGGCCGCTCCGCCACCGACAATCTGGTGAGCCTTGAGTCGGCCATTCGTACAGCCTTTGCCCGCCGTCAGCACCTGGTCGCTGTCTTTTTCGACATGCGGAAGGCGTACGATACGACATGGCGTCATCACATCCTTTCTACGCTTTATGGATGGGGTCTTCGGGGCCCTCTGCCGATCTTTATCAGAAATTTTCTGTCGTATCGTACCTTCCGCGTGCAAGTCGCGGCCTCGTATAGTTCCTCCCTCGTCCAGGAGAACGGGGTACCCCAGGGCTCTGTCCTCAGTGTCTGCCTGTTTTTAATTGCAATCAACGGTCTCGCTGCGGCAGTGGGAAATTCTGTCTCCGCTTCCCTGTATGCTGACGACTTCTGTCTTTACTATAGTTCTATTAGCATTGCAGCAGCTGAACGTCAGCTACAGGGCGCAATCCGCAAGGCGCAGTCTTGGGCTGTAGCGCGTGGTTTTCAGTTTTCGGCAGCCAAGACTCGCGTTATGCATTTCTGCCGGCGCCGAACGGTCCATCCTGAGCCGCGGCTTTATCTTGCCGACGAACTTCTAGCTGTGGTGGAGACCCACAGGTTTTTGGGTGTCCTTTTTGATGCCCGGTTGACTTGGCTGCCTCATATCCGGCAGCTTAAACAAGCGTGTTGGCGGCATCTCAACGCCCTGCGTTGTTTGAGCCACACCCGCTGGGGCGCCGACCGATCTACCCTGTTGCGGCTCTACCAGGCGTTAATCCAGTCTCGCCTGGATTATGGGTGCCTAGCTTATGGCTCAGCATCCCCATCTGCGTTGCGGGTGCTGGACCCAATTCTCCACAGCGGGATACGCCTTGCCACTGGTGCTTTCCGCACCAGCCCTGTGGACAGCGTCCTAGTGGAGGCAGGTGTACCTCCACTGCGGTTCCGACGCCAACGTTTGCTGGCCGCTTATGCTGCCCATGTTTTTAGCTTGCCCGGGCATCCAAATTATCGTGTCCTGTTCCCGCAGTCAGTCGTCCATCTGCCAGACCGTCGGCCCCGGTCGGGTTGTCCGATCGCCGTACGCATCAAGGAGCTTCTCTGCGGGCTTGGGTTTTTCCCAGTTCCACCTCCTTTCCGGGCGCCTCTGCGTACACCCCCGTGGTGTGTTCCTCGCCCTTGCCTTCGGCTCGACTTGGCACAGGGCTCGAAGGACTCGGTCCCTCCAGAGGCCTTCCGCCGCCGCTTTTATTCCATCCTGGCCACGTATCAGGGCTCTGGAATTGTTTACACCGACGGTTCGATGGTTGCTGGTCGTGTCGGGTATGCGCTAACTCTAGGGGACCATTCCGAACAACGGTCCTTGGCGGCTGGCTGCAGCGTTTACACTGCTGAGCTAGTCGCCATCTTTCGTGCCCTAGAGTATATCCGCTCCTGCTCAGGTGAGTCCTTCGTTATCTGTAGCGATTCCCTGAGCGGTTTACGAGCTCTCGACCAGTGTTTTCCTCGTTCTCGTCTGGTGATGGCTATCCATGAGTCCCTGCATACTCTTGCGCGTTGCGGCCGCTCTGTGGTCTTTGTGTGGACCCCCGGTCATGTCGGTATCCCGGGCAATGAACATGTTGACCGCCTGGCGAAAGAGGCCACGAGTAAACAGTCTCTGGACGTTGGCCTCCCAGAGACTGATTTGCGGGCAGTCCTCCACCGAAAAGTTTTTGCGCTTTGGGACGCTGAATGGCGCAATCGGATCATGCCCAATAAACTCCGTGCAATCAAGGAGACGACGACTGTGTGGCAGTCATCCCTGCGAGCCAACCGCAGGGACTCTGTCGTCCTTTGTCGGCTCCGCATTGGCCACTCCCACCTGACACACAGTTATTTACTGCGCCGGGAGGACCCTCCTGTATGTCGCTGCGGGGCGGCTTTGACAGTGGCCCACATTTTGTTGGCCTGCCCCCTTTTAGCTGTGGTCAGGCAGTCATTTGCGCTGCCTGATACGCTCCCTGCCCTCTTATGTGATGACCCTGGTATGGCTGCCTTAGTTTTACGTTTTATTAGGGCAGGGAGTTTTTATTCTTTCATCTGAGTGTTTGTTCTGTTCTTTTGTGTTGATTCTGGCCATTGGCCTACGATTTTACGCTGAGTTTTTAATGTGTTCTCGGTGGTTGGCTTTTCCTTTTTATCTCTATGGTCGGCCAACCACTGTCACACTCTGTGTGATTTTAATTTGTTTCGTCTGATCTCTGTAGGAGTATTTCTTGTCCTGTGTCGTCTGACGTCTTTCCTGTTGTTCGTTTTTTTTTTTTTTTTTTTTTTATTCTCTTTGGGTGGTTTTACCTTTCTTTTTTGGAAAAAGGGACCGATGACCGTCGCAGTCTGGTCCCTTTAATCCCCCCAAACCAACCAACCAACCAACCAACTTCGGCGCCTCCGACGCCACCGCCTGTACCGACGTCCTCGTCGACGGCGCACGCATTTCGTGCCTTCAATCCTGACGTTGAACGCTGGCCAGAATACATCGCCCATCTCGAGGCACACTTCGTAGCATACAACATACCAGGTACAGAGCGGTTTGCTTTTTTCATTGCCAACGCGGGTGTTGTGCTATACCGTGTGCAAGTGAAATTGTTTCCTACCACCCGCCCAGAAACTAAAACGTACGACGAAGTGATTGATGCTTTGAACTCCCACTTCCGTGACAATATAAATGTGGTAGCTGCACGCTACAAATTCTTTCGTCTCCGGTGTAAAGCTTGGTTAGCGGACCTTGAGGGAATAACTTCCGATTGTGACTTTAATTGCTCGTGTGGACGCTCATATGCGGATATGATGATTTGAGACGCTATTGCGCAGAATGTGGCGGATCACCGCATCCTCGAGCAAATCCTCAAATTTAAAAACCCGTCTTTGCAGGAATTAGTAGACTTGCTAGACAGACAAGATACATAAGATATGGCTACTTTCTCGTTCGATGTGACCCTGGGTGTGTGAACTGTTAGCGCGGCACAACACGTGCCCTTCCACCCAGCCCAGCCAACCACGCCGCGCTTCTCGCGCGCACGTAAACAACGTTCACGCTTGGTACCTAATCAGAAACTCAAATCATGTCCGAATTGCTTTCATGCCCACCCACGGGACAGTTGCCCATCCCGCCAAGCACAGTGTTATTTTTGTAATAAGAAAGGACATGTGCAAGCTGTGTGTAGTAAGAGAAACTCTAACTCTGAACTTCTCTCCCGTTCGCGTGACTCACGTGGGCGTCACCGTAACAGACACCGTCGTAATCGTGATTCACGTCAGCCTATGGACGTTAATGCCATTTATTCAAAGCCTTCTGCTTCACGTGCTTCGAAAGCTCGTTGTGTGAATTAAGTTTTGCTAGACACTTCCTCTCGCATTCACACGATGCGAGGAAACTTTTTGTGACTTTGAACATTTGTGGACGTTCTGTTCGCATGGCCGGCCGGGGTGGCCGAGTGGTTCTAGGCGCTACAGTCTGGAGCCGCGCCACCGCTACGGTTGCCTCGGGCATGGATATGTGTGATGTCCTTAGGTTAGTTAGGTTTAAGTAGTTCTAAGTTCTAGAAGTTCTAGTGGACTGGTGACCTCAGAAACCATTTTGTTCGGATGCAGCTGGACACTGGTGTGTCGGTTTCTATACTGAACAAATCAACGCATGACTTTCTTGGTTCGCCCCCACTTCGTCGTTCACATTCCACACTGACTGCATGTACTGTATAGGAAATCTCAGTGCTCGACGTGTGTAGTTTGCATGCCACATGGGGTGCAACGACCCGTACAGTGTCTTTCTATGTGCTCCGCTCTAGTGATGCTACGAACATTTTTGGCATGGACGCGTTTGAACTTTTTGGCCTCGCAGTTCTGGACAATGTACTTTGCATCAACGCTAGTGACCATGCAGACAGCGTTGCCGCACTATGCGATGATTTTTCTGAACTCTTTTCTGATGGCCTTGGTTGAGCCACAGACATTGCAGCGCATGTTGTAGTTAAAGACAATGCCATGCCTATTTTCCGGCGCGCACGCCCGGCTCCGCACGCACTGCGCGACGCCGTAGCTGCTGAACTTAAGTAATTGCAAGACAGTGGTGTCTTTGAACCTGTTCCTGCTTCACCATGGGATTCGCCTATAGTGTGTGTGAAGAAAAATGGCTCTGAGCACTATGCGACTGAACTTCTGAGGTCATCAGTCGCCTAGAACTTAGAACTAATTAAACCTAACTAACCTAAGGACATCACACACATCCATGCCCGAGGCAGGATTCGAACCTGCGACCGTAGCGGTCACGCGGTTCCATACTGAAGCGCCTTTAACCGCACGGCCACACCGGCCGGCGTGTGTGAAGAAACCAAACGGTCGTCTCCGTATTTGTGCTGACTTTAAGTCTAAAGTAAATCCCCAGACAGTGGTAGCTACGTTTCCCTTACCGCGTCCTCAAGACATTTTTGATAAGCTTGGTGCGGGAAAATTCTTTTCCACGATTGACTTGCGGGACGCATACTTTCAGATTCCGCTCGACGAACAGTCGCAGGGCTATTTTGTGATCAACACCCACCTTGGATTGTTCAAGTTTCGCCACCTTCCGTTCGGTTGTGCTTCGGCTCCCGCTATTTTTCAGTCTTACTATCAGCAGTTGTGTTGCACTGCCCCTGGTTGTTCAAATTATCTGGACGATATAGTCGTATCAGGTCGCACCCCTGCCGAACATTTGTAGAATTTGCGTGCCTTATTTACTGTACTTTTGCATGCAGGACTAAATTGTAACAAGGAGAAGAGCAATTTTTTTCAAACTGAGATTCAGTATTTAGGATATATGATTAACGGACAAGGTATCCACCCCTCGCCGTAACATCTCAGTGCAATTAGAGACTTGCCAGCACCCAGGAACTTGAAAGAACCTCAGTCTGTATTGGGCAAAATTACATATTATATTCGGTTTATACAAAACGCAGCGCAGATTGCAGCGCCTTTGTATTGCCCTCGGAGTAAGAATGTTCATTTTGTTTGGTCTACGGAATGTGACGCTGCTTTCCACAAGCTCAAATCTGCTTTGTTAGTGATCGCTGTTTGATTCCTTTCGATCCCTCCAAACCAGATGTTTTGGCTGTCGATGCATCTTCTCACGGCATCGGAGCGGTTTTCTCGCACCGCATTAATTTTGTCGATCGCCCGATCGCTTTTGCGTCTAAGTTGCTCAGTTCTGCCCATCAAAACTATTCTCAAATCGAGAAAAAAGCTTTAGCTATTGTATATGGAATGACACAGTTTCATGATTTTTTGTACAGTCAAAATTTATATTTGGTCACTGACCATAAGGCTTTGACGTCGTTGTACCACCCGTCAAAGCCGGTTACGGCCCGTACTGCACAAAAGTTGCAACATTGGTCTTTGTTTTTGTGTAACTACAATTACGAAATCTTGTTTCAGCCTACGGCCCAGCATGGCAGTGCTGATGCTTTGTCTCGTCTGCCTATCGGTCCTCACGAAGTGTTTGTTTCTTCCGAATTGTCATGCATGTTTATTGATTCGCAAGACAAGGAATTAGCTGATGGTTTTCCGGTGGATTTTCGTCGCATTACTGCCGCGACAGCCGCCGATACTTCTTTGCAGATTGTTTTGCAATATATTCGTGCTCAATGGCCTCCATCTGCTACACAATTTCGAGAGATCCACTTGTTCGAAGTTACTTGGCGCAACGTCACAACATCACGGTGTTATCTTGTTGTTGTTGTTGTTGTTGTTTTCAGTCCAGTGACTGGTTTGATGCAGCTCTCCATGCTACTCTATCCTGTGCAAGCTTCTTCATCTCCCAGTACCTACTGCAACCTACATCCTTCTGAATCTGCTTACTGTATTCATCTCTTGGTCTCCCTCTACGATTTTTACCCTCCACGCTGCCCTCCAATACTAAACTGGTGACCCCTTGATACCTCAGAACATGTCCTACCAACCGATCCCTTCTTCTAGTCAAGTTGTGCCACAAACTTCTCTTCTCCCCAATCCTATTCAGTACCTCCTCATTTGTTATGTAATCTACCCATCTAATCTTCAGCATTCTTCTGTAGCACCACATTTCGAAAGCTTCTATTCTCTTCTTGTCCATGTTTCACTTCCATACATGGCTACACTCCACACAAATACTTTCAAAAACGACTTCCTGACACTTAAACCTATACTCGATGTTAAAAAATTTCTCTTAATCAGAAACGCTTGCCTTGCCATTGCCAGTCTACATTTTATATCCTCTCTACTTCGACCATTATCAGTTATTTTGCTCCCCAAATAGCAAAACTCCTTTACTACCTTAAGTGTCTCATTTCCTAATCTAAATCCCTCAGCATCACCCGACTTAATATGACTACATTCCATTATCCTCGTTTTGCTTTTGATGATGTTCATCTTATATCCTCCTTTCAAGACACTATCCATTCCGTTCAACTGCTATTCCAAGTCATTTGCTATCTCTGAAAGAATTACAATGTCATCGGCGAACCTGAAAGTTTTTATTTCTTCTCCCTGGATTTTAATACCTACTCCGAATTTTTTCTTTTGATTCCTTCACTGCTTGCTCAATATAGAGATTGAATAACATCGGGGAAAGGCTACAACCCTGTCTCACTCCCTTCCCAACCACTGCTTCCCTTTCATGTCCCTCGACTCTTAGAACTACCATCTGGTTTCTGTACAAACTGTAAATAGCTTTTCGCTCCCTATATTTTACCCCTGCCACCTTAAGAATTTGAAAGAGAGTATTCCTGTCAACATTGTCAAAAGCTTTCTATGAGTCTACAAATGCTAGAAACGTAGGTTTGCCTTTCCTTAATCTAGCTTCTAAGATAAGTCGTAGGGTCAGTATTGCCTCACGTGTTCCGATATTTCTACGGAATCCAAACTGATCTTTCCCGAGGTCGTCTTCTACCAGTTTTTCCATTCGTCTGATTCGTCTGTAAAGAATTCGCGTTAGTATTTTGCAGCTATGACTTATTAAACTGATAGATCGGTAATTTTCACATCTGTCAACACCTGCTTACTTTGGGATTGGAATTATTACATTGTTCTAGAAGTCTGAGGGCATTTCGCCTGTCTCATACATCTTGCTCACCAGATGGTAGAGTTTTGTCAGCACTGGCTCTCCCAAGGCTGTCAGTAGTTCTAATGGAATGTTGTCTACTCCAGGGGCTTTGTTTCGACTCAGGTCTTTCAGTGCTCTGTCAAACTCTTCACGCAGTATCATATCTCCCATTTCATCTTCATCCACATCCTTTTCCATTTCCAACATATTGTCCTCAAGTACATCGACCTTGTATAGACCCTCTATATACTCCTTCCACCCTTCTGCTTTCCCTTCTTTGCTTAGAACTGGGTTTCCGTCTGAGCTCTTGATATTCATACAAGTGATTCTCTTTTCTCCAAAGATCTCTTTAATTTTCCTGTAGGCAGTATCTATCTTACCCCTAGTGAGATAAGCCTTTACATTCTTACATTTGTCCTCTAGCCATCCCTGCTCAGCCATTTTGCACTTCCTGTCGATCTAATTTTTGAGACGTTTGTATTCCTTTCTGCCTGCTTTATTTACTGCATTTTTATATTTTCTCGTCCGCCGCTCGTGGTCTCGCGGTAGCGTTCTCGCTTCCCGAGCACGGGGTCCCGGGTTCGATTCCCGGCGGGGTCAGGGATTTTCACCTGCCTCGAGATGACTGGGTGTTTGTGTTGTCCTCATCATTTCATCATCATCCAGGAAAGTGGCGAAATTGGACTGAGCTAAGGTTGGGAAATTGTACGGGCGCTGATAACCACGCAGTTGGGCGCCCCACAAACCAAACATCATCATCATTTATATTTTCTCCTTTCATCAATTAAATTCAATATTTCTTCTGTTACCCAAGGATTTCTACTAGCCCTCGTCTTTTTACCTACTTGATCCTCTGCTACGTTCACTACTTCATCCCTCAAAGCAACCCATTCTTCTTCTACTGTATTTCTTTCCCCCATTCTTGTCAATTGTTCCCTTATGCTCGCCCTGAAACTCTCTACAATCTCTGGTTCTTTCAGTTTATCCAGGTCCCATATCCTTAAATTCCCACCTTTTTGCAGTTTTTTCAGTTTTAGTCTACAGTTCATAACCAGCAGATTGTGGTCAGAGTCCACATCTGCCCCTGGAAATGTCTTACAATTTAAAACCTAGTTCCTAAATCTCTGTCTTACAATTATATAATCTATCTGAAACCTGTCAGTATCTCCAGGATACTTCCACGTATACAACCTTCTTTTATGATTCTTGAACCAAGTGTTAGCTATGATTAAGTTGTGCTCTGTGCAAAATTCTACCAGGCGGCTTCCTCTTTAATTTCTTACCCCCAATCCATATTCACCTACTACGTTTCCTTCTCTCCCTTTTCCTACACTTGAATTCCAGTCACCCATGACTATTAAATTTTCGTCTCCCTTCACTATCTGAATAATTTCTTTTATTTCATCATACATTTCTTCAATTTCTTCGTCATCTGCAGAGCTAGTTGGCATATAAATTTGTACTACTGTGGTAGGCGTGGGCTTTGTATCTATCTTGGCCACAATAATGCGTTCACTATGCTGTTTGTCGTAGCTTACCCGCATTCCTATTTTCCTATTCATTATTAAACCTACTCCTGCATTACCCCTATTTGATTTTGTGTTTATAACCCTGTGTTCACCTGACCAGAAGTCTTGTTCCTCCTGCCGCCGAACTTCACTAATTCCCACTATATCTAACTTTAACCTATCCATTTCCCTTTTTAAATTTGCTAACCTACCTGTCCGATTAAGGGATCTGACATTCCACGCTCCGATCCGTAGAACGCCAGTTTTCTTTCTCCTGATAATGACGTCCTCCTGAGTAGTCCCCGCCCGGAGAACCGAATGGGGGACTATTTTACCTCCGGAATATTTTATCCAACAGGACGCCATCATCATTTAACCATACAGTAAAGCTGCATGCCCTCGTGAAAAATTACGGCTGTAGTTTCCCCTTGCTTTCAGCCGTTCGCAGTACCAGCACAGCAAGGCCGTTTTAGTTAGTGTTACAAGGCCAGATCAGTCAATCATCCAGACTGTTGTCCCTGCAACTACTGAAAAGGCTGCTGCCCCTCTCCAGAAACCACACGTTTGTCTGGCCTCTCAACAGATACCCCTCCGTTGTGGTTGTACCTACGGTACGGCTATCTGTATCGCCGAGGCACGCAAGCCTCCCCACCAACGGCAAGGTCCATGGTTCATGGGGTGGGGGGGGGGGGGGGGGTGTATCTTGTTATGAACTGACAATGGTCAGTCTCGTGTGGTTGTACCGCGTTCGTTGCAGTCGAAAATCCTCCATTTACTGCACGCTGGTCATTGGGGTATAGTGCGGACGAAGCAATTAGCACATTGTCACTGCACTTGGGTCAGCATTGATAAACAAATTGAGAATTTGCTTACTAACTGTCGATCTTGCGCGGTGCATCAATCTGCTCCCCGCCAGCGCTTCTTTGCATGGCCGCCTCCTACTGCGCCTTGCAGCGCGTTCATATTGATTTTTCTGGTCCTTTCTGGGACACCCGATGGTTTATATTTATTTCCCCTTTGTTGTACGTATGTCTTCTACTACATCTGCGAGTACTGTTCGGGCGTTGACATCTATTTTTTGCACTGAGTGCCTTCCTGAAGTTATTGTCTCCGACAATGGCCCACAATTTGTGTCCTCGGAGTTTGAAGCGTTCTGTGCTGCTAATGGCATTCGCCATCTGACCTCAGCCCCGTTCCACCCCCAGTCGAATAGCAGCGAGGCTGAACGCGTTGTGCGTATGTTTAAGTCGCAGATGAGCAAGTTGCGCGCCACGCACTCTCGCGAGCGCGCGCCCTGGACTTTCCTTGCTTCCTATCGCTCTCAGCCGCGCGGCACCCATTCCCCAGTGGAACTGCTACACGGCCGCGCACATCGGTCGCTCCTGCAACTATTGCAACCGCCGCCGCGCTCTCCCGCCGCTTCGCCTCGTTCTGGCTTGGCGGCGCATGATTTGGTGTTCTATCGCTTTTTGTCTGGCAGGCAGCGCTGGGAGCAGGGCGCATTCTTCGCCAGCTTGGCCACACCTTATTTCTCATTTCTGGTCCCTCCGGCACTGTCAAGCGACACCGGAAACAGATCCGTTTGTGCCGTTCTCGATTTTCTGCCTCCACCGACGGCGCTTCCGCCACGGAAGTGCCTGCCGGCGTCGCCGCTGCCGGTCCTGTCACCTGCACCGGACGGACGCCTCTGGCCGCTGCCACGGCCCCACCTCCAGCCGCTGCCGCCGCTGCCGCCGCCGCCGCCGCCGCCATTGCCGCCGCCGTGTTCCTCCGCGGTGGCAGAACCGATGGACGCAGAGGCTGACGTCACGCCACCAGCGCCGTCGCCCATGGAGGTCGTTGCTCCGCCTCCTCATCCGAGCATACCCAGTGGCGGTGCGCGCCCTGGGAAGGTTTTCTTCGCCCCCTCGAGAGCAATTCGGGATCTCGTATGGACAGCGCGACCCGGCAGTTTCGCTGTCCGTCCCCTCAGCTGCGCCGCCCGGTGCGTCATTTCGGGGGGGGGGGGGGGGAGGGATGTGGTATCGATAGCAACGATGCCACGGCATAGTTTCGTAAGTTGGTAGTGAGACGCCGACGACAGCGCACTCAAGCCGGAGTTGGAGAGATCTACGAGCTCCGCTCCTGATTCTGCCTATTTGATCAAGAGCAGACGGCCGGGACACTTCGCTTCTGCTTCGCACCTCAATGCAAAGTTATGTATTACTCTTGTTGCTAAAGTAAAGGTGATTTTAATTCACAGTGCAGTACCGAAAGGATTTCTCCTTTTCCTGCTCCTACCCATACGCCGCCTTCCAGGCGGGATACAAAAATTTCTGTGTGAGTATCTACAAATTCTGGTTTTATTGAAGACAGCTACATATGTTCCTTTATCAATGGATCGCAAGTTGCTTAGTTGCTACTGTTCAAACTGCTGCTGTCAACGAATCTTATCTATGTCGGATTGTGCACTTCATTATTTTTTCAGCAGCTATATGCAGGTCATGTACGTTGGCTTTGGTGTCAGGCTAGAGAAGTTAGCAACCCCAAACTTCTTACGAAAATGTTGCGGCAGTCATGTAGCATCATGCTGGAATATTTAACAAGACTGTGTGTGCCATTTCTCTTGGAATCGTGTAACGGGTGTACTCGAATTTCCAATACAATTGATTTAATGTTCTCTACGGTAAATCAATTCTTTTCAGATACACAACAAAATTATTTCAGTGCAATACACCTCATAACTGTGCCAAATTACCAATCTTTACTTCTAGCACACGAATCCTACAGAATGGCGTATAATAATTATGTATAATAATTATGTGTCATTTACGATTGTGTATAATAATTATGTTTTACTTATGGTTGTTCAAAGCAGAAATCCGGCAGAAAAATACGCTAGGACTTATTATAAGTTAAGTGAACATTTTAGAGACTTTGACACGTTAAGCCACAAGATTCTGAAGCGGCAGTAGTCCAACAAAGAGGTCGATGACCAGCGGAGTTTTCGCAGCAGCAGTCAGCATTTCTACAGATGAACGACCGAGCAGATGGGCAATACTTCCAAGGAGGACAACGTCCAGTACAGTTTGCACATCAGCGATCAATGCTTCAGGAACTGTCAGCACACTGAACTCACGTATGCGACGTATCTGGCGATTCGGAGAAGGACGACAGCGTCATGCTCGACCACGCCAGCATAGAGGTAATACAAGGGAAGCCGGCACGTCTCTCGACATTTGTCACGTTTCTGCCCAACGTGAGAAGCATAGATCAACGATCGAAGAGTCAGTCGCCGCCATAGAAACTTCGCGACATTGGTGAAAACACCGAAAAACTACCTCCCACAAATGGGCATGAGGTGGACCTTTGAGGGGAAATAGAAGAGAAGAAGAAACTTTGCCTGGACGGACGGACGGATGGCTTGTCAGCAGACGTCATACTTCCCTGCAACGTCTTACCCGCTACGCTGCCCGACAGAAGATGACGTCGGTACCGCGCCAATAGGTCAATACAGAAAATGCCATCCCAGATGTTGCCAGGAAGAAGTCGCGTGGTACTTACCCAGGTAGTTCAAAAAAAAAAAAAAATGGCTCTGACCACTATGGGACTCAACATCTTAGGTCATAAGTCCCCTAGAACTTAGAACTACTTAAACCAAACTAACCTAAGGACATCACACACACCCATGCCAGAGGCAGGATTCGAACCTGCGACCGTAGCAGTCCCGCGGTTCCGGACTGCAGCGCCAGAACCGCTAGACCACCGCGGCCGGCTTACCCACGTAGTTGGTGAGGACGAATGGACTGCGACCTCACCAAACGGGTCACCTATGAACCTAGAGGTTGATGAACTCCTCCAGAAGATGCCGAACCTGAGGGTCGCTTGTTCGATTCAGGGCGGAGCACTTAGCACTACGCTGTAGCTGCGTGTTAATGACGCGACGAGCGAATTCACAAGGAGACCGCGCCGCCGTCGCAGTGGGTCACGGGTACGGTACTGAAAAGAATAAACGCCTTCTGGCTCTGCGCTACAACACGTGTCGTCGCCGTATCATCGGTCACCATAATCTGTACGCTACGCATACGCACAGCGCCGCCGCCGCGAGGAGTTGAGCGAGTTAACACAGTGTTTTACTCTGTTTGTTTAAAGGATCTTACGTCTCAATAAATGACTGGTAGTGGAACCACCAATGTTTCATTCTCACTTCAGCCACTGAGCCAAGGAAAGAGCCCACTCCTCCGTCCACGAGGTTTCACTTTCCCTCCCGCCATCCCTGACAAAATAATGACCTTTGCTCCCCTCTGTCACTGACACTCAGTATCTATTGTCACATAATCCCGATCGGCTACACTACCATGTCGTACGTCAGTACCTTGATAACAGCGATTTATCGCAATTCCATATAAATTAGGCTACTAAGGGTCATTTTGCCTTTAACGGACGTGTTGTCTCTGAAAGAATATAGAAAAGCATTCGTTTGCTTCTTTCTTTCAGATTGCCAACACTACGCATGTTCGTCCTCTGCTGTGCGGTATGGGATTCTTACCAACCAGAACTGAATGACAGTCAAGAAGTTCAAAGAAGGGTAGCTCGTTTATTATCAAACGAAATACTGGGGACAGTGTGATCTGGCGTGGTAAGCATTAACGCAAAGGCGTTTTTCATTGCGCCGAGATCTTTTCACAAAATTTCAGTCACCAACTGTCTCCTTCAAATGCGATAATGTTTTACTAAGTATGAGCTACACGGCGAGAAATTGCTACCATATTAAAATAAGAGGAATCAAAGCTTACAGGAAGAGATGTAGGTGAACAACTTTTAACAGTATAAAACACTTTGTTCGCTGTTGTTCGAATCATTGTTGGTAATTCTTAGAAATTAGTCTTTTGATTTAAAATTCCACAGTTGCAGAAGATATTTTTCATGCCTTTCAAAGTGATGTAATCGTAACACAAAAATTAAGTCACTTAAGATCGCTGTATGCCTTTCATTTGTAATGTAAAACAAATTGCAAAAATAAAACTACAGGTCAGTTCTGTCTCTGGTACGGTAGAGAAATAGTCTAAAAGTGGCACTGAGAACCATCTGCCAAAAGCTGTATTTTAACAGCAGAACAGTCATATTGATGTAGACGAAACACCATGCCACATTACTTACGTCCTACATACATCACATTATCCCCATACAACATCACGCTGAACATTGTGATCGGCGTTAAGTTGTTAGTTGTTAGCCAGTTAGTCAGTTAGATGCAGCCCGTGCGGTTAACCGTGCGGTCCAACGTACTGCTTCCCGGGCGGGAAGGCGTGCCGGTCCCCGGCACGAATTCGCTCGGCAGATTAATATCGCGGTCCGGTGTGCCGACTAGTCTGTGGATGGTTTTTAAGGTGGTTTTGCATCTGCCTCGGCGAATGCGGGCTAGTTCCCCCTTATTCCGCCTCAGTTACACTATGTCGGCGATTGCTGCGCAAACACTATCTCCACGTCCGCGTACACCATAATTACTCTACCGCGCAGACATTGGTGTTATACTCGTCTGGTGGGAGACGTTCCCGTGGGGGTCTACTGGGGCCGAACCGCACAGTAACCATGGGTTCCGTATGGGGCGGCGGTGGGGTGAGTGGATTGTTGTAGACTTCAGTGCAGAACCGCGCTGCTGCTACTGCCGCAGGCTCGAATCCTGCCTCGGGCATGGATGTGTGTGATGTCCTTAGGTTAGTTAGGTTTAAATATATCTACGTCTAGGGGACTGATGACCTCAGATGTTCAGTCCCATAGTGCGTAGAGCTATTTGAACCATTTTTTGACTGTTGTAGCCTGTTGTGGGGTTGTGTACCACTGCGGGCTACAGCGGGGACGAAGCCTCTCCGTCGTTTCTAGATCCCCAGTTCCATAAAATACAATACAGTCGGTTAGATGGTTTTCTGTTACATTGATCATTTTACACTATAAATCGTAATGATGTGGAAAGAATCATTTTATATTCACTTCGCAAATAAATTTGTAAACATGGTTACTTGCTGAACATTTATAAGGTCGTTTGTTTTTAAAAAAGAATACAGATGTTAGTTAGTAATTCGTATCTACCACCTTTTACACAATACAGTAATAGAAATTCCTCTATGGAACAGATGGCTAGAAAATTGAATAAGGTACGAGCACTACTTTGAGAAACTGTCAGAAAATACAGTCGGCCTTCTGCTTATGCCATAATGCGATACACATGCTACTATTCGATGCTAGCGGTAAATTTGTCGCTCGAACTTCATTAGTCAGAAGCCATAGCAACAAACAAAAAGAAATTGTACCATAGCAAGGGACAAGTAAGAACTAAGTTTATGGAAAGGCTCCGTGTGTTAACAAGTACTTATCAAAACGAGGAAAATATGTAGAATGCCGAGCGAGTAGCAGGAACGCACTACTGGCAATTTTAACTACGGAGTAGCGTCTGACGGCGTTTACGGAAATGGGCAAGGAAACCCGTGGGGTACGGTGTAGCACTTCGTCATTTGTTTCTATATTCCACATGTCGTTAGCAGCGAGTGGCAGGCATTTGACATCTGGGCCTTTCAGTCATTCGTCATTCCTCTGCAAGCCGCCCGTATTTTCCCCTATCAGCTGACAGATTTATGACCTACTGTTATGTGTTGTATGGCGATGCTAACCGTTATCTGCCCCGAACCTAACAGCTACATCGAAAAATCTTTCGTTTTATACCAGCCGTAAAATCGATGAATATTTTGTCGGTGGTCGTGCTGCCATATTGGAAATGTTTTCCTGTCGCTATGTTTTCATTTAATTTTCAGCACCGTCTTAAATATCAGCTCTTCCTCAGGAGAGAAAACTGATCTGTAGTTTAATTTTGTGAAATTTTCTTTACATTCAAAATGAAAGCCATACAGTGGTCTTAAGTGAACTGGTTATTGTGATCCGATTACAACAGTCTCAGACAATGGCGAGATTTCGGCTGGACCACCTCTTTGACTCAAAAGATTCATTTCTGAGAAGTACTAGCAGTGATTCGAACAACAATGAACACAGATTATTTTATTTTACGTGTTAGAAGTTTTTAACCCGTCATCCCAGAATTTTTTACTGTAAGAAAACGTATTTATTAAGATTGAGATGCAATTTTTGGAGCGTTAACACACTGCTCGTCTACATATACAAGGGACACGCTTCATAGTGGAATATTGGTCTTTATCATTAGACATACAGTTTCTCAATACCACAATGGCAACCAATGAAATGATTACCTAACATGTGAAAAAGAAATACGAAGGTGGGTTTTATTGTGAATCCTAATAAAAACATGTAAAAGTTAACTCACTTCCTCTGTTTTAAGTGTACCTTCTGCAATCGTAAGTTAGAGGTGGAATTTTTACAGCGAATACTTATTACGTAGCAATTGCTTCTGGTTCTGTCATGGTGTAGAATGTGTCACTATAAGTAGCTTAAATACAGTCATCAGCTTATGAATTACTGTAAGTGATATTTAAGTAAGATGAGATTACCTAATTTCACTGAAACCGTATATTGTTCTCTTCAAACAATGAAGTCCTCACTGTTTTCTAAATGTCATTCACACACAAATAATGTCTCACATACTTTCAGAATTTGCTATTACAAAATAATTTTGAGAACTCCACCTATTAAAGTGGTTCAAAAATCCATGGTTGCTGCGAATTAATAGTAATGCTCTTTGTATTCCTCAATAATAGCGGAATGATAACTAAATTAGAAATAACGTGCTGCCTGCTTACATTAAAAGTAATTCACCTGTTTTATTGAGGTGATACTTTAATTTTAGAGATTACCTTTAAAAAACTTACATTCACTTTGCTACCCGCTATTTGGAAAAAGAAAGTCCTGCATCTTATTAAGGCTGTGAAACGACTCCCAGTCACTACTACAAATTTCTGCCACTTGCAAAACCGTGAGGTAAGGTAGATTGAACTTTACGGAATTAAGTTTAAGCCAAAAGGCTCAAATCATTATAGAATCGCTGTGGTAAATACTTGTTAAGAAAGCTCGAAGCTCTGGCGTTAATGAGTTGATATCGTGCTTCCATAACCCAAATCACAACAGCACTTGGTGTCTGAGTGATGTACTGTGTACAGAATGAAAATATTATTTATTGTCTCTTTTTTTACTTTTGAACGCTCACCACACTACTAGGTCCACGAGAACCTGTGAAATTCCTTGATCGGCAGGTGAAAAACCTGCCACGTATTTTTTATAGTTTTTCCTTCTCCAAAGTATTTCTTCATTGGTCAGATCCGAAATAAAACTTTCGTTAGGAATTTACTTTGCCCTCTCCTCTTTGGGCAGAGCTGGGTGCAACTAGCCCTCGTAATCTGAATATCACCGCCTATATTTGAGTTCCCAGTTTGAATTTATTACTATACGTAACTTTCATAATCACTGGGAAATTATGCTATTATAACAAATACACACCAATGATTAAAAAATTTTGAAAACCACACAACAGTACAAATTACAACGCTTACATCGTGAACTTGGACTGTTCATTTTCAGTTGCATACGCAATGTACTACAGAGCGACATTGTCGTGCCCAAAACACCCCTTTGTAGCTGAGTGTAGGTTTGTGACCTAAAGCATGTGATAATTGTGCCTTATTATTATGTATTATAAGGTCTGTAAAAACGCAAGTACAATACTCTACTTACTAACGGAGGGGTTTTGGGATGGTTTTACTCAACCTTTTACAAGGTTTCGACGGATGTAAACTGGTGTTCTTTAGAAAGATTTGTAACTTGTTCTGAATATATTCAGTTTTATGTTCATGTTAATCCATGGACGTCAGACTGAAAACGGAGCAGGTTACATATCTTTCTGAAGAAGACGGGTTTACATACGTCGAAACTATGGTAAAATGTTGAATAAAACCACCTTTCGCTGCAACTGGTTGGCTGCTTTCGATTAATTTACTATTATTTCAGTATGTTTAAAGACCGCCAGGAGCGTACAGAGGTGACATAAAACAGTAAACTTATGGTTGAAACTGTACGGTTGACAATAGAGTGCTCTGCACACTTAACCGCAAGGGACAGCTGCTGCAGCAACGTATTGTTGGCGACAGCACGAGAATGTCATCAAGGGTATCATAACACAGTAATTACTTTTCTTAAAAAGATTACATTGTCTTACCGACTAGGAAGGGTTATTCTGAACAGTGTATATTTGCGTCAGAACATACTCATACCCACCCATCTTACTCCTCCCCCGATGAAAGGTACGCTCTGTGACCATCTTCTTGCGTGACATGAACTCCCACTTGGACTTCGTCCCAATGTCCTTAATTTCAGCATAATTTTGAACCTCAACATCGCTTCGTTAATTGTGCCCAAACATTTTAAAATTAAAGCAGAAGATTTAGTACCTTCAATTACTTAGTTCTTCTCTAACACAGGAAGGCAATTTAATAGCCTAAATGGCAGGGCGAAGTACGGCAGATCGATACGTTGAAGTACGAAGGACAAGTACGTCGAAATAGGACGTATCGATAGAGCTAAGTGCAACAGATAGCTACATCGAAGCTCAGTAGATCAATAGGTCGAATCCGACATACACATTAGACTAGGTCTGATAGATAGATCGGTTGGCAAACGACGTATCAGTAGGACCACATTCGATAGACAGACAGGTTGATGAATAACAAATCGGTAATTACTGTGAAACAATTATACTTTCATTTGAAAACCGAAAAAGAGGAGAGTCGATTCTTGTGAGGTATGGTTTTACAGAAGAATGATGAAAATTAAGTGTCTGACAATGCACCATACTGCATTGATTGGTCAGTACAATCTGTACCAAATGAAGGGATAGAGATGAATCGGTAGGTCGAAGTTCGAGACACCGACATTCGAATTTCGACGTATAGGTATGTGGAAGCTCCAAATATCGCTAGGCCAGAGCACGACAAATCGACAGATATACATAGGAAACATCGATACGTCTAATTAAGGCATAACTATATATCGAAATTCGACATATCGTACGTCGATGATAGACTGTTCAGTAGGCCTAAGTTCCATAGGTCTTTAGGTCTAAGTCCAATATATAGTTACGACGATCGACTAATTCCTATAGTTCTGTGTGTCAAAGCCCTATGGATCGATAAGTTGAAATTCAGTACACAGATAGAATAAAGTCTGTTTCGTCGGTTGGTAGATGTTCGATAGATAGATCGGCGGTAGCCCTACGTGACGATTCGTCAACGTCCTGCAGATAGATCGTTCGAAGTTCTACGTGTCGATAGGTCAAAGCACAACACATCAGTAAATCGAACTTTGATACACCTATATGTAGAAGTTGTATGTATATCGTGATGAATTTAGGTAAATAAGTCGGCTGAATTTCACTGTTCTTATGTATCCAATCAGAACGTCGATCTATCGATGTCTTTCTTCGACTTGCAGTTGCTTAAAGTTTGCGCTTTTGAATATGTCGAAGTTAAACCCATTTTTGTACTGAATTTAGACCTATACACCTAGCGAGACTTTCGCCTATCAATTTATCGTATGCCGAGCCACCAGACTATGATTATCGAAATATCGTACTTCAGACTGACGATCATCCGAAATAGCTCCTGTCGAGCATTCGTACTTCCACCTTTTGTATATCCAACTTCGTGCTGCCGATATATCAACATTCGACTCGGCGACGTATCTAAATCATGCGAGCGAGTAACGAACATAGACCTGTCGCTTGAGTATTCTTCGGGCTATCGATATATCGATATTTCCCAGTCCAGTACGAAGATCTGTGTCTCATCGACACATCGGAATACCAACCAGCTATTCTCGCACTTCCATGTATTGATAAACAGATCTAACGAAATTCGACCTATTCAAATCGTGAACTTAGCTGTACCGATATGTAAAGATATCTCGAATTTCGATGACGATTTGTAGAGCTATTACTAATCGATATCTATAACTTGAGATAAATAAATTTCGTGAAACGTGACAGAAAACATAGACAACTACGTACAATACACATAGAAACAAATGTCGTTAACGTTTGGCTTGCTCTGGGAAGGTCTGCTAAAAAAGTCGGTTCGACATCTATATCAGCAAATGGGAGTTCCTGTGGCTCTGTTCAAACTTCTATAAAGCTAGTGAACTCTATAAAATAACCGCAGTGCAAGAACTTAAACCGAATGACTCTGGAAAAAGTATGCAGTTATATGAATGGACTTTGAATACGGTGCATGTCGGAGAAATTAAATTGATTTTCGGACGAATCATGTTTCCACGTAAGCTGATACGTTAATTCACAAAATAACCGTTGCTGGAGTTCTGAAAACCCTAACGTAGTACGCGAGGCATCCCTGCATGAATGAAAAAATGGAATATTGTGCCCTATTAGCGGTGAGAGAATAATAGGCCACATTTTTTCCCAGGAAGTAGTTAGCAGCGAGAGATGTATGGAAAACAATTTATGGCCTTTTTTTGGCCAATTAACTGAGAGAGAACTTGCTTTCACTGTTTCAGCAGAACTCTGCTAAGGCACATGCAGCCAACTTCTCACGACAGGAAGTTCATGAGGTGTTTCAAGATACAGTTATTACTGACAAGGTACGGCCTCCTCGTTCCCCCGGTTTCGCCCCGCACGATTTTATCTCTGGGGGACATTAAAACAGAAAGTGTTCTAATCAAATCCACACACTCTAGATAATCTTTAAACTAAAATTTGTCAAGTAATTGTTGCCGTTTCGCAGAGGGAACTGCAGATTGTAATGAACAGTTTCCCCAAGCAGGTGTAAGAAATGCTTGAACGAAGAAGGGAGGCAGTTACAGCATCTATTTGCTATATAAAATTAGTAATTTCCTTCTCTTTCTAAGTGTTTACGTTACGCTCGTTAGAAATGACTTATGCGATAAACCGAGCTATACTTCCTGCATACCACTTCAGCCTACCACGCCGACTAGCCACATGCAGCGAAAGCGTTTGCGTTAACGATTAAGCACGTAGTATATAAGGGAAACTCATCGTTCGACGTGGTTACCAAAAAATCTCTTAAAGTTGTTACCAAAAAGTTCTTGAGCGATTTACTTCAAATTTTTACATATTACTCTAATAAACGTTCAGATGGGAATCGGTAGTGTGATGCACATGTAGAGACAAACAAATGTTTACTATTTCAGAAATATTGGATATTTATTCGAGAGAAAGAGCTTAGCATATCGAGCAAGTCAATAATGCGTTGTTCCGCCTCTGGCACTCATGAAGGCAGTTATACAGCTTGATATTGAAAGATAGAGTTGTCGGATGTCCTCCTGAGGGCTGTGGTGCAAAATTTTGTCCAATTGGCGTGTTGCATCGTCAAAATACCGAGCCGGGTGGACTATCCTGCCAAGAATTCTCAACTTGGGAGAGATCCGGCGACCTTTCTGGCTATGTAGGGTTTGGCAAGCACGAAGACAAGCAATAGAATCTCTCGCCATGTGCAGTCGGGCATTATCTTGCTGAAATGTAAGGCCAGGATAGCTTTCCACCAAGGGAAACAAAACGTTGCGTAAAATATCGTCGACGTACTGCTAAGCTGTAAAGGTGCCACGGATGACAACCGAAGAACTCCTGCTACGAAAAGAAGTGGCACCCGAAGCCATTACTACTGGTGTACATCAAAAGTATTCGCAAACGCTAATATGGACGAATATCAGCTGTAGAATGAAAAGACGACAACGAAAATTTGTGCCGGACCGAAACTCGAACTTGGATTTCCCGCTTATTGCGAACGGTCACCTTACCATTTGGCTTTTTCGTGCACGACTCACGACCACATCCAAACTTCCGTTTGTCGTCAACCATGGGTCGCCAACCTGTATTCGTACATCCATTATGTACGAGGGTCGGTCAAAAAGTAATGCCTCCCATTTTTTTTCTACTTAAAGAAATTAAGTTAAGTGAAAAATTTGAATTTGGCGCCATTCCTCAAACCTTCTTCTGCAATCCACTGCAGTAGTAACTTTCTGTGTCAACAGGTGGCAGCACAGCAGAAGTTTGTAAGATGGCCGACATCGATGTTCGTTTGAGACAGCGTTGTGTGATTGAATTCTTGAATGCAGAAGGTGAAACGCCCATACGCATTCATGAAAGACTGAAGAAGGTGTATGGTGTTGTGACAGTGGATGTCAGCACTGTTAGACGATGGGTTCGTCGTTGTAAGGAAGCTGAAGGGCAAACACCGTTGACTGACGAAAAGCGGAGCGGCAGGCCGGTGAGTGCAGTGACTCCACACAACATTCAGCAAGTTGATGACATCATTCGTGGTGACCGTCGGGTGACTGCAGATGAAGTGTGTCGCATTATTTCTCTTAGTAAAGGCAGTGTGATCACGATTATTAAACAATTGGGGTACTCAAAAGTTTGTGCACGGTGGGTTCCAAGAATGTTAACCGATCAGAATAAAGAGGCAAGGAAAACAATAGCCTCCCAACACTTACAGCGCTTCCGTTTGGAGGGAGATGAGTTTCTGAAAAAAATTGTGACCGGGGACGAAACATGGGTGCATTTTTTTGAACCCGAATCAAAGAGGCAGTCAATGGAGTGGCGTCACACAAGCTCGCCGAGGAAGAAAAAATTCAAAACTGTGCGATCGGCAGGGAAAGTTATGGCAACAGTTTTCTGGGATACAGAGGGTGTGATTCTGGTTGATTTTTTGGAGCAGGGATGCACAATAAATTCTGTTCAATACGTCACAACCCTCAACAAACTTAAAGCACGTCTTCAGCGAGTTCGCCCAACAAAATCAATGGCAGATGTTCTTCTTTTGCATGACAATGCAAGACCACACACCAGTCGTCACACCTCTGACGAGATTGTCAAAATTGGATGGGAAGTTTTGCCTCATCCCCCATACAGCCCTGACCTGGCACCATCAGACTTCCATCTGTTCGGGCCACTAAAAGAAGCTCATCGTGGGATTCATTTTGAAGATGAGGAGGCCGTCAAAACATCCGTGCGTCAATGGCTTAGGAAGCAGAGCTGTGATTTTTACCGTGCTGGGATACATGCCCTTGTTCAAAGATGGACCAAAACTGTAGAGATGGGCGGAGATTACATTGAAAAATGACAAAATGATCCTCAATGTTGTGGTTTTCAACCTATGTAATTGCATTTAAATTTCCTGACAATTAAACGTAGAAAAAAAATAGGAGGCATTACTTTTTGACTGACCCTCGTATATTCCCCACAGGTGAGACATTTTACTTAAAAATAAAGTACAGGTTGTCGACACATGGTTGACGACATATGGAAGTTTCCGTCTGGCCGTGAATCGTGCTCAGATAGCCAAATGGCAAGGCGATCGCTCGCGATAAGCTGGAAATCCGGGGTCGAATCTCTGTCCAGCACAAATTTCGTTGTCATTTCATTCTACAGCCCATGATTGTCCATATTCGCAATTGCGAATACATTTAATGTATCTCATATCGGCCCCAGTCGCTGCAGTGCATGAAAAGAACTTTGCATCGTATTGAGAATAACACAGGCACTGCAATATCGTGGTTACTACTGGTTGTCGGGCCATATGGCAGGCGACAGTCCGGTTGATATCCCACCGCTGTCCGGGGCATTCCCAGACACGTCTTTGCAGGCCATCGGAGCTCAGTTAGAAGTGGGACACATCGCTGAAGATAATTCTACTCCAGTCAATGAGATTCTAGGCCGAAGATGTGTCTGGAGACACCTGGGACAGCAGTGGGATACCAACCAGACTGTCGTCCGCCATACCGCCCGACAGTCGAGTGACGGTCTGCGGTGCCATTTCTTCTCATAGACGGACCCCTTTGGTTGTCATCCACGGCACCTTGACACATCCTGTACATGTCCATCACATTCACCGATTTCTGTTCCATTCAGATAATTCATTCGTTGTGCGTCTTTATTGTGTCTTGGGGTATAACAGGGAAACATTGTTAGCGAAAATCTCGAAAAGTTTTTGACTGATTTACTTCACATTTTTTAACTATATTCTAACAAAGGTTGGGACAGACATAGGCTATACATTTTCTTAAGGTGCGTTGCTAGCAAAATCTCGAAAAGTCCTTGACCGATTACTTCAAACTTTTACATTACAGTCTACTAAATGTTCAGATGGATATACGCGACGTAACCTTTTCAAACAACACTGTAAACGTTTTCTGTTAAAAACGACCCTGAGAAAGAAACTGCTGTGCAGTAAAACATGCGGACCGCGCGGGATTAGCCGAGCGGTCTGGGGCACTGCAGTCATGGACTGTACGGCTGGTCCCGGCGGAGGTTCGAGTCCTCCCTCGGGCATGGGTGTGAGTGTTCGCCCTTAGGATGATTTAGGTTAAGTAGTGTGTAAGCTTAGGGACTGGTGACCTTAGCAGTCAAGTCCCATAAGATTTCACACACATTTGAACAAAATGTGCGGTTTTGTTTTCTTTCCCACAGTCAGCGACAGCAGGGCGTTTAAACCATAAGACAAATTGTTTTCCTCATATACAGGGTGTGTAATGATTAATGGCGTAAACGCATACAGTTGGAAGTACACGATACTAGAAGTAAAACAGTCTTGGCCGGCCGCGGTGGTCTAGCGGTTCTGGCGCTGCAGTCCGGAACCGCGGGACTGCTACGGTCGCAGGTTCGAATCCTGCCTCGGGCATGGGTGTGTGTGATGTCCTTAGGTTAGTTAGGTTTAAGTAGTTCTAAGTTCTAGGGGACTGATGACCTAAGATGTTGAGTCCCATAGTGCTCAGAGCCATTTTGCCAAAACAGTCTTAGTAAACACAGGGTCGAAAATGCATACCTTTTGCACTACTAGCAATTTTTCATCTTCGATACTGTGAAGCAAATCTTTTCTACTGAAAGCTATTTGATTTCCATATTTTGGGAAATGGTAATGTAGACCAAAACAAGAAAAAAATTTCCAATAAACATGTGCTCTAAAATGCATACCTTAAGAGCTATGAGCACATGCTCTTCTTCGCTACTTGGAAACACAACTCTTCTAATGAACAACTGCTCATAGCTTTTAAGGTATGCATTTTAGAGCAAATGTTTATTGGACCTTTTTTTCTTGTTTTGGTCCATACTACTACTTCCAAAAATGTGGAAAGCAAAGAGCTGACAGTAGAAGAGATTTGCTTCACATTATCGAAGATGAAAACTTGCTCGTAGCTCTTAAGGTATGCATTTTCGACCCTATATTTACTGAGACGTTTTTGCTCCTGTATCGTATACTTTCAACTGTATGCGTTTACGCCATGAATTATGATACACCCTGTATATTCTTTTTCCTCATATATAAATTTAAGCAATAATTGTATACACACCTAAGTGCTGTTTTGTTTTCTTCCTCGCAGAAAACAAGGAAGTTGTATTTATGGTTTATCGGCTTATGAGTAGAATACCAGCGCAGAGCCGCCCGCTGGTGGCCAAGCGGTTCTAGGCGCTACAGTCTGGAACCGCGCGACCGCTACGGTAGCAGGTTCGAATCCTGCCTCGGGCATGGATGTGTGTGATGTCCTTAGGTTAGGTAGGTTTAAGTAGTTCTAAGTTCTAGGGGACTGATGACCTCAGATGTTAAGTCCCATAGTGCTCAGAGCCATTTGAACCATTTTTGAACCAGTGCAGAAACTGAATCGCCTGAAACTTTGTAATCCCACCCGTCTGCAGATCAAACACATGTGTAATACTGCCATTGAAGCTGCTGTCCTCACAGATCCATCAGCAGGAGAGATTGCTCATACCCCATGTACCAATGAGACCGACCGATTTACCGATTCATTTTAAGTGACTTCAACTCCCATTTAAGGTTTCTCTCGCAATGACAATAAACGAGGCTCAAGCTCAGAAAGGGGAAAGAGGAGATGGACATAGAAATTTGGCGAGGGAGGTGATGGACAGAGAGAGGGAGAGAAGAAGATTAAGACGCTATTTTGTCGAAAGTCGACATGTTAAGAAACGTGGCTGTTGTACTTAAGGTTTATATAAAAAACAGCTACCAGCCACATGTGGCTGGTAGCTGTTTTTTATACTAAGACGTTTATCTAATTCACATATATATTTAGCAATTGCGAAGCATTGCCGAGTTTGCTACCGGGTGTTCAGAAAATAACTGTGCAGTGCCATGTTGAGGTGTGCACAACGTCTTCAAGAATATGCAGAGACGTGTGAAACTGTGTCATCGAGATCAAGGGCATCACTTCCAGTATCTCTTATAACTTCCATGACTTCAATTCGGCAAGTTATGAACTGCATAGTTACTGATTGAACACCCTGTACTTAATGTATAAAGGTTAAGAAGCTTGTCATCTTACCACCCAAATCAAAACAGATAAGTCCAAAACAGAAACCTAGCTTTCTCACACAACACACTTCCCGCAAGGGAAAATTTCCAAGTGTCAATTACGATCTTGATTAAACTTGATGGGTGTGTAGAGGGGGCAAAGAAATGCTATGCCTTTCAATGTTTGAGCCCAGTTTAAATTTTACGGGGTAAAACACAGCCTGAAAGGTAATTTGGCTTATTAGGTTTGTGAATACCTTCGAAACAATGATATTTAAAATATTTTTCTCATATCAATCTTGATTTATAATAACCCATCTTGAAAATTATATAAAAGAATTTTCTAATAAGTTGGCAAAATATTCTACCACCATTAATTAATTTTGAAAAATGAAAACTTTTGTTACAACATAAATTAAAAAAGCTCTCAAGCTACATAAAGACATGTATAATAGAGCTGGTTTCTGGAATATCATTTTTGAAAAATAAGCTGCACATAATGTGCTGTCACAGTATTCTCATTGTCATAATACCCTGATAAAATGTCTAAACATTCATTAATAGTCTAATTATTTATTTTACTTATAAACGTTTTCTTTATTCCAGTGTTTCACATACACGTACTTTGTAAAATGAAATTAATAAGTAATTCGTTATTATGACACAAAATAATTACATTAACGATAATCTGTAAGTAAATGCTTAAAAGATAGTTTTCTTACGCCATGCACATAAAATTAATGACATATCTGCACATAACATACACGATAAGGTAAGGAATGAGGAAGAGTCGGCCAGGAAAGGAAAATGTGGGAGACATTGACAATAAGATGAGATAGGATGATAGCACTTCACGGAATAACTTTCATGGTGCTAGAGGGAGCTGTAGGGCGTAGAGGAAGACAGAGATTGGGATGCATCCAGCAAATAATCTAGGACGTAGCTTCCAAGTGCTACTGTGAGATGAAAAGGTTGGCACAAGGAGAAGAATTCGTGGTGGGCCATACCAAACCAGTCAGAAGGCTAATGACTGAAAACAAAATACACGACGGCAAACACAATACAAAATAAAATTCCGCAAAATATCCATTTGTCGCCGGTGACCCTCTAAATATCCTTATTTGCATCAGGGATGTTTCAGTATGTGAGTAAGCCTTGGCGAAGAGAATTGATTATGTTATAGTGACAGCAGGTTGATTATATTGCGCGTGGTAGCCGTAAGGCGCCTTGTCACGGTTCGCGAGGCTCACCCCGTCGGAGGTTCGAGTCCTCCCTCGGGCATGGGTGCATGTGTTGCCCTTAGTGTAAGTTAGTTTAAGTTAGTTTAATTAATGTGTAAGCCTTGGAAACGATGAACTTATCAGTTTGGTCCCGTAGAACCTTACCACAAATTTCCAAAAAAATTTGATTATATTCTTTCCCAAGTGGAGACTGACATGTTAATCATTCAACAGAAATAGATCTGAAACTCTCACAAAGTTCTCCAACCGAAAGCCGTATACACCTCACGACTGTGTCTGTGTCCTCGAGCCCTTTGGGATCACCAGATAAACAAGTTCCTTGTCCTTACGTACGATGCTCTATACAGTTCTTCACAGTGATAGCCCCAAGAATTTAATAATAATATAGATTTTTCTCCCTCACCAGG
Organism: Schistocerca cancellata; assembly: GCF_023864275.1. Taxonomy (NCBI): domain Eukaryota; kingdom Metazoa; phylum Arthropoda; class Insecta; order Orthoptera; family Acrididae; genus Schistocerca; species Schistocerca cancellata. Next base: position 576,827,736 of record NC_064629.1, read on the forward strand.
AAAGAAAACATCTTTCAAATATCTTTTTAATTGGTCCTACATTTGCTCACCAGATTTCTATGTTGTCATAGGGACAGCTGGGGCTCCATAAAACAATTCTAGAATTCTAGGTCCTAACTCACCATTAGTTACCTTTCAACTGTGGCTTCAATTTAAAACAAATATATCCGTGTTATATAGATCGGAATGAGGTCTGCGACAGGCTTAGTAATTTCAAAAACAACACACATCACTGCTTTTTTTTTTTTTTTTTTTTTTTTTTTTTTTTTTTGCTCCGTGTTTGCTTTAACAATACGTATGTTTTCGGATAGTGTCCACCTTTAGCAAATCACAATTTTGTTTTTTGACTCAAGCATGTTTCACTGCAGTTGCAGCATCTTCTGTGGGCTTTTATTTTACATCTGTTAAAGAAAAAGAATGTCTTTTACTGTTTGTATGCATGTAACTATTAGTTTTTAAATCGTAATTACAGATATTTGAAAAAACACATAAATTATGAATTCGTACCTATTTACCACATGGTGTGGTTTTTCTGATGTGTTGTGTTTCTACAGTGACTGTTTTGTTCCACAGTTTGTCATCTGCAACCACTTACACCTTTGAAAATTGTTATTTTTATGCCTGAAAATAATTAATTCTATGTGTGTGTGTGTGTGTGTGTGTGTGTGTGTGTGTGTGTGTGTGTGTGTGTGTGTGTGTCTATTTACATAATGTTTTACTTACATTTTCTTTTTCCTATCTGGAACAATAGTAAGGCCTAAACAATACCGGATAATATATTGGTACCGTTATGTAGATGACATCATATGTCTTCTAGGTGAAAGTCGCACCCAACAACTCCACAGTGATATAAACCAAGTACACCCAAAAATAAAATTCACCATAGAAACAGAGCACGACAAAAGGTTAAACTTCCTTGACCTCACAATATACAGACATAAGAACCAACACCAATTCTCTATATTCAGGAAAGTGACCACCGCCAGCACAGCCATTCACAAAGATTCTAATCGTCCGATTACACACAAACTAGCCGCCTTCTAATATATGCTACATAGACTGAACAAAACCCCACTCACTGAAACAACTACAAGAATGAATTGCAGACAATCAGACAAATAGCAGTAGAGAATGGATATGACACCAACACTATAGATAAACTGAACCACAGAATTAAAACAAAAAATAAAAAGGACACCCAACACACGAAAACAAAAGCCTCCTCATCAACTTACACACACACACAACCCATACATGAGTACACATGAACAAGAAACACCCACAGTGACAAACAGGTGGTTCACTCTCACCTACAACAACAAAGCAGTCCACAGAATAGGCAACATACTCAAAAAACAAGGGGTAAAAATAGCATACAGGACAGACAACTCAACACAGAGAAAACTAAAGACAGCCGACACAAGCACAAACAAACACAACACATCTGGTATTTACCAGCTAACATGCCAGGACTGCAAAGTGGTTTCCATAGGGCAGACAATCAAGAAACTTTAATACCAGATACACAGAACACAGAAGAGCATTAAAAAGTAACAGCTGTCATTCCACATTTGCTGAACACCTCATGGACAAGAAAAATAATCCAACAAGCATCAATACCAGTTTGAAATTTTCAAATGCAGCAACAGCCCCCCACAAAAACTAATAATTGAAGAAAATTATCAGATACAAAAAGCCATAGGGGAAGGCAAACAAGTAATAATGAATACACAGCCCTCTGCAATTGAACTCTGTTCTCTGCCCTCAAAGAACTATTAGACAAGACCAACCTATAGAGCTCTTATCCCCAGCCCACCACCCCACACAAATAGAACACACACACACACACACACACACACACACACACAAATTCACAGACACCTCTGAAAGATTCAGAACAACCGCCAGGAACACCTTCAATTGTTCCACTGTAAGCCATCTTGTTTTTACACCTTCAACTGTTCCACTGCCCATCATGTTTGTTTTTACAGCTGGTAAACAGTTAAACAGTGACAGCGGCAACTCAATATATAGTATTTGACCGTGATGAAGATGAAGAAAAAGGAAATGTAAGTGAAACATATGTAAATAGACACACACACACACACACACACACACACACATACATACAGAATTAATTAATTTCACGTACTGATATAACAATTTTCAAATCGTAATTTTGGCTAAAGCAATTTATCTACTTTAATGTGTAAGTGGTTGTAGATAACAAACTGTGGAACAAAACAGTCGCTGTAGAAACACATCACATCAGAAAAACCACACCATGTGGTAAACAGGTATGAATACATAATTTGTGTGTTTTTTTAAAATATCTGTTCAAAAATGGTTCAAATGGCTCTGAGCACTATGGGACTTAACATTTGAGGTCATCATTCCCCCAGAACTTACAACTACCTAAACCTAACTAATCTAAAGAGATCACAGACATCCATGCCCGAGGCAGGATTCGAACCTGCGACTGTAGCAGTCTCGCGGTTCCGGCTAAATATCTGCAATTACCATTTAAAAACTAATAGTTATATGCATACAAACAGTAAAAAACATTCTTTTTCTTTAAGAGATGAAAAATAAAAGCCCACTGAAGAAGCTGCAACTGCAGTGAAACATGTTTGGGTTAAAAAACAAAACTGTGTTTTGCTAAAGGCGGACTCTACCCAGAAACATACGTATGGCAACGTCTAGCTTGGCAAAGTGTTGCACTACTTCGCTACCTAACCCCACTGGCACACACAACAACAACAACTAAACACCGCACCTGGGTCGTGTACAGTTATAAAGAAGTCATGTGTAGTTAATGTATAGAAACCCAATAATGTCAACGTACTGACAAAAAGTGCCGTGGCAAACTAAATATTCATATTAAACGTAAATGCTATAAAATGAGTTCTTTAAAAATTAAATTAGTGTAGCGTTAATACGTACGAAACCTACTCATTGCGTGCTGACTTTCAACACAGCACGGTGAGACACACCCGAATCGAGACCTCGTGGCGGATTGACGCTTGTTGTTAATGTACTGGCAAACACGTGTGTAATTTTTAGGTTGAAACTTCCTGGTAGATTAAAAATTTGTGCCGGACAGAAACTCGAACTCGGGACCTGGCAGAGCTAAAGCTATGGGGTAGGGACGTGAGTCGTGCTTGGGGAGCTGAGATGGTAGAGCACTTTCCCGCGAAAGGCAAAGGTCCCGATTTCGAGTCTCGGTCCGGGACATAGTTAAAAATCTGCCAGGAAGTTTCATGTCAGCGCAGAGTGGAAATTTCATTCTGGAATTTTTAGGTTGTTTCCCAATCTCTGTGACGCAAATGCTGTACTGGTGGCGCACGTTACTTCTCTCCCTTAGATAACTTAGACTCCACCAGTGAGAAAGGCATCCGACGTCGAAGTTAAATAAATTAAATTTGTCAGAATTTGAACACAGGGTAGCCTGTCCTAGCCGGGGTAAATGGTAATGGAAAGAAATGTTGGTATGTGCGGTATTTTGTTCACCTTATATGTTACAGAGAAAGGTTGTTTGTTGCCGTACCTCTTCAGTTTAAATACCTTACAAGCTACTCGGAAAATGTGCTCTTTTTAAGTGTGCGAGAGCGTTTTTTAATCAAATGAGACGCGCCGGGTAACACGATTTCGTTAATCTCGCAGGCCGCCTGCCGGCCGAGTCAAGCGTGGCCCGCTGCGCCGCGTAGCCTGCCGGCAGCGCGCCAATTAAGTGCACGGGAATGCTCTTTAAACACGGACAGGGCTGGCTGCCGCGGGCCGGCACGGCCGGAAAGGAAGCCGCTGAATTCAAAAGGAAGAAAGGGGCCGCCTCGCCTTTGTCCTCGCCAGCTTCCTGCCGCGCCCAGATGGAAATCCGCACGCCACTCGTTACGACCCAGCATTCCCAACAAATGGACCGGTTATGGGGGAAAAAGTTCGCTGTGTGGATATCAACTTGAGATTCAAGTACAGAAAACATTACACGCGAATAGGAAGCCTTTAGGAGAGCAGTAAAAGATAACGCGACATCCTGTCCTAACATCTGTGCGACATCGTTTCACCCGTAAACGTAGAGGTCCTTGCGATTCCCAGGGAGCGATCGATTGGTCGTCGGCTTTGCGCACCAATTGAAGAGCAAGAAAGTTTTCTAGTAACGTCAGCAGAGTTAAGGAGAATCAAATGCGGAAATCGTGACGCCTGTATAACTGAGGAGTAGAAGTGTCAAACGTCAAAACTTCCTGTTACGTATTTCATTATTTAAATTTTATCAGGTTACGTAAGTCGTTTAATTAATATTACCTTCAGTACTAGAGCTGCCACCTGATCCTTCCCATTTACTTTCGCTTTTACCTCAACTAACTCCGCGTCCTCCACGCCTCAGTACATCTTTCATCGGCTGTGGTATATATTAGTGAGGCACATGCCTTTTAACGCCAGCCTATCTACACCGTTTGCTACAGGTGCTTGGTGAGTGCATTTACTTCCCTTATCCTGAATATCCGGCTGCTCGTGTATTTCGTGGTTTTTCGTTCCCGCATGGTCACTTTTTTCGACATTTAGGATCTTTTTATCTTCAATTTGACGACTGTGTTTCCTCTGCCACCGTTTTTTCCATGGTTTAATATTCACGAAGGTGCATGACACCATGGCTTTCAGTTCTGACAAATGCAGCCCCTGCTGTATTTTAACGTATGTTTGATGCTCACACCATTAGCTTATTCTGCTACTTAATGGCTTAGACAGTTTCGTGAACAATAATTACTTTGTCACGTTTTGCAGTTAATCTGATGCTGCGCTGACGGTGCGAAACCCTATATGAATCAATAAACATTGAGACAGACACTGCCTTTTACTTGGAACACGGAACCGCTGTTGCTGCACCAAGCCGGAGTACAATGGAGCAATTTGCCAAACGTTCTAAGTGCCAAACCTCAAATTTGTCAGATGAATCCAAAAATTGAAGGTATTCCAATACAACCGAATTATGCTGCTTACTCCATCATCGCTAAAAATGAGACAAATTTAAAAAATAATTATTGTATTAAAAGCTTCCTACGTGCAAAACCAGGGAACTCATTCGTTCAACTTGCCAGAACGAAAGTCATTAATACCGAGGCACTATGTTTTATTTCTTATAATACAAGTGTAGGAACACGGCAGTAAGGTTTTAATTTGTAGTAAAGTAGTCGGCAAAAACCATTTCTCATATCTTTTGAATATCTGCAAGGGAATAACAAAATTAAATTCAAGAAAGAAGCTATCATTACAGACTTCTGTTTCTTACACGCCGCTCTTGGGATCAGATGTTGCAAAGTTTACTGTGGAACTCCCAGTGCTGATCAGGAAAAAATGGCAGCGGCGTCAACAGGTCTTCCTGTTGTACAGCGGAGAGGCGCGTCTCCTCTTTCGGGTGAAGAACGACATGTCATCAGCCTACTTTAAATGCAAGGGCGTATTTCCATTCATCTGTTTTAGTGCATGAAGTTTTAATAGTCATTTCAGATGAACGAGCATAAGACATTTTGTCATACCGTATCTGTAAATCTAGTAATCCTGCTTTGACAGCATCTTCGAAATCAATGAAGGCAATTTCATCCATTGGACGTACATACATTACTGGCCATTAAAATTGCTACACCAAGAAGATGACGTGCTACAGGCGCGAAAGTTAACCAACAGGAAGAAGATGCTGTGATATGCAAATGATTAGCTTTTCAGAGCATTCACACAAGGCTGGCGCCGGTGGCGACACCTACAACGTGCTGACATGAGGAAAGTTTCCAACCTATTTCTCATACACAAACAGCAGTTGACCGGCGTTGCCTTGTGAAACGTTGTTGTGATGCCTCGTGTAAGGCGGAGAAATGCGTACCATCACGTTTCTGACTTTGATAAAGGTCGGACTGTAGCCTATCGCGATTGCGGTTTATCGTATCGCGAGATTGCTGCTCACGTTGGTCGAGATCCAATGACTGTTAGCAGAATATGGAATCGGTGTGTTCAGGAGGGTAACACGGAACGCCGTGCTGGATCCCAACGGCCTCGTATCACTAGCAGTCGAGATGACAGGCATCTTATCCGCATGGCTGTAACGGATCGTGCAGCCACATCTCGATCCCTGAGTCAACAGATGGGGACGTTTGCAAGACAACAACAATCTGCACCAACAGTTCGACGACGTTTGCAGCAGCATGGACTATCAGCTCGGAGACCATGGCTGCGGTTACCCTTGACGCTGCATCACAGACAGGAGCGCCTGCGATGGTGTACTCTACGACGAACCTGGGTGCACGAATGGTAAAACGTCATTTTTTCGGATGACTCCAGGTTCTGTTTACAGCATTATGATGGTCGCATCCGTGTTTGGCTACATAGCGGTGAACGCACATAGGAAGCGTGTATTCGTCATCGCCATACTGGCGTATCACCCGGCGTGATGGAATGGGGTGCCATTGGTTATACGTCTCGGTCACCTCTTGTTCGCATTGACGGCACTTTGAACAGTCGACGTTACATTTCAGACGCGTTACGACCCGTGGCTCTAACCTTCATTCGATCGCTGTGAAACCCTACATTTCAGCAGGATAATGCACGCCCGCATGTTGCAGGCCTTGTACGGGTCTTTCTGGATACAGAAAATGTTCGACTGCTGTCCTGGCTAGCACATTCTCCAGATCTCTCACCAACTGAAAACGTCTGGTCAATGGTGGCCAAGCAACTGACTCGTCACAATACGCCAGTCACTACTCTTAATGATCTGTGGTATCTTGTTGAAGCTGCATGGGCAGCTGTACCTGTACACGCCATTCAAGCTCTGTGTGACTCAATGTCCAGGCGTATCAGGGCCGTTGTTACGGCCAGAGGTGGTTCTTCTGGGTACTGATGTCTCAGGATCTATGCACCCAAATTGCGTGAAAATGTAGTCACATGTCAGTTCTAGTATAATATATTTGTCCAGTGAATACCCGTTTATCATCTGCATTTCTTCTTGGTGTAGCAATTTTAATGGCCAGTAGTGTAGAACGAATTCATACCTTTAGATGGCTGAACAGTATTGTGTAAATCTAAAGGAACAAAGGCTTTAGCACATGACACCTGAAACTCCAGAAGTGTGAACTGTTGGCACAAAGACCATGAACCCATCTAGTAATGAATGTTCGAAACATTTTCTCCAGGATTTGGCAACTGCAACAAGTCTTCTGACATGCAACTGAATACGGTTTAGACAATACAACAAAAACACCTTCTGTGAATTGAATAGTACTTAGAACGTTTGATATTTCTGCTCTTCTATTTAGATCATTTATAATCAGATAAAACAGCCGCAGGTCACGCACAATTTGTTTCACTATAACCGTTTTCACCAGTCGAACGCACACATCTTGAGATAGTGATTTCCTTGCTTCATATACTTAGTGTTTGAGTAGTGTGTAACATTTTGACACTATAGTCATAGTTTTCTAACGAGCGAGACTAGCAATATTGTATCAGATTGTGAGCGCTACCTGGGGTTGCTTTATCCGAATATTATTTACAACGGTCGCTGTATAACCGGCAGGCGATGCATCCTTTACAAAGGTTGCATAACAGTTCTGAATATTTCTGTATGAAGCTTTATCTCATTAATTGCTTGTGTTGGTATGTACTATCCACTCGGGCCGCTCCGAATTCTTTTGTACTTTTTTTAAACAGCTGTTTGATTCAGGCTTTTTTTTCAGTTACGGAAAGATTAATAATTCGATGTGTTAACGTAATATCGGAAAAAGCGTCGAGAAATCGGAAAGCAAGACAGACAGCAGCAGGTACAGAAGCGCAGTGATGTGTACTTCTTCAGAACAGAAAACGACAAACAGCGTGTGGCTTAGCGTGATAAAAATTAAGTCTTTAGAGTGGTTGACGAAAATTGAATTACGAAGCTAAAATACAGTGCTGCAATGGTGGAGAAACTCAATTAAGACAAAACTAACAAATAGCAAGAATAAGAAAACAGATTATTTCTGCAGCTGCTTATAGCACGTCAAAATTTACATTACAAATGTATTCACAGAGAACATTTACCATTGTCCAGCAATCATAACCCACTAATTTTTAAAGATAAAATATAACGAATGTTAATTGATAATTAAACTGTTGTTCAGTGCCATTAATATCTGTGATGGACACATCGCTGGGAGAATTGATAGTGAAAACACTATCCATTTACAGGTGATTTTAGCAAGACTATATATCTGATATAAGTTGATTTATCTGCAGATATAGCAGTGTACCACCTGGTGTAGAGAATTAACCACAACTCCACCGATGAACTTTAAGAGGTTGTTCAGGAATACCTTCCAAGTATATCGGTACACACGTTGTATTGGTTAACACCGTCTTTTGTGACTGTAATAGAAGTCTTATTAAAATCACACGCGATTCGCTTTATTTTAATGTATCTTCAGTGGTCACTGTAACAATATGGCTTTTCTTACACAGAAGCGTATCAGAGAAAGTAAGAGCAGGGGGAACGTCAAGAAATAGATGGCATCAGGCTCACATACTTGGGATCTTGGTTTTCCAGTGACATCATCATAGGAATGGACATCAAGGAAAGAATAGCAATGTAAATGAAATGCATGTATTTCCTCAGGCAGACGCTCAACTCAAAATCAATATTAGCGAATACTAAGATGAGTGTATGTTACATAGTGACGTGCCAGCAGTCACGTACGGCTCAGAAACCTGGACCATGACTAAAAGAGAGAAGATAAAACCATTAATACGTGAAAGAACAGTGATGAGGAAGATATGTGGACCTGTCTTAGATAAAGGAGAATGGTGGAGGAGGAAGTATGAGCAAATCTACTTCTTGATGCAACAACAACCAACAATCCTACAGAAGCTGAAGAGCAAAAGAATCTAGTCAGCGGGCCACACCCCATAGGACGACGAAGACAGCACTGGATGGACGACCTGGCGAAGGATCTGGCAGCGTCGGGGATCGAAGACACTTGGAGGAACCGAGCACAAAACAGAAAGGAATTGTGAAGTTTGTGGACGCATCGCGTCGTCTGCAGGGCCTGTGATCAGTGGATACGTATGTATGTAGGGTAACGAACAGTTCTCATGCTTTCTACTATAAACAGTATTTGAAGCCAAAAATAAGAGACAAGTTTGTTCCATTCGCTTATGATACTTGGTGTTGAAAACAGTAATGTCCATTTTAGTCTACGCCCTCAATCTTGGATTTAGCACTACTCGGTTATGCCCATAGTTCGTTTTTTCGGCATTGTTAGCTGTACGTTAGCAGGGATACACAGCACTAAGAATAGATTTAGGGCCGGCCACTGTGGCCGAGCGGCTCTAGGCGCTTCAGTCCGGAACCGTGCAACTGCTACTGTCGCAGGTTCGAATCCTGCCTTGGGCATCGATGTGTGTGATTCCCTTAGGTTAGTTACGTTTAGGTAGTTCTAAGTTCTAGGGGACTGATGACCTCAGATGTTAAGTCCCATAGTGCTCAGAGCCATTTGAACCATTTGATAGAGAGCGAGGTGGCGCAGTGGTTAGCACACTGGACTCGCATGCGGGAGGACGACGGTTCAATCCCGTCTCCAGCCATCCTGATTTAGGTTTTCCGTGATTTCCCTAAATCGTTTCAGGGCAATGCCGGGATGTTTCCTTTGAAAGTGCACGGCCGATTTCCTTCCCAATCCTTCCCTAACCCGAGCTTGCGCTCCGTCTCTAATGACCTCGTTGTCGACGGGACGTTAATCAGTAACCACCACCACCATTGGATAGATTTAGGGATGAAGGGTGGGCCTCATGTGTGGGTTCTCTGAATGCAATGGAAGAGCGGAAGAACGACGCTGCTCTTGCAGAGACACTTCCGTGTTAGAAAGATTGCACATTATAGTCATTTTCATTTATATGAAAGTATTTTCACAGAAACAAAGCCCATTGGAAGAAATAAATCAAATAAATCATAAGTTGGTTCGTTACTTCGAACACCTTCTGTAAATGGACGTTCATGCCACCTTTTTGACCTTCGTTGACCTTCAAAGACCTTACTGTTGCACGTCATTGGATTCGTCTCGATAGCCGTAGTGACGGCAATGATGGGAGTGGAGGAAAGGGGGGGAGGACAATTAGAAAGATAGCAAGTAAAATTAATTGATGACGTTCTACATTAGAGTGGAATCACAATTTGTGTATTCCGTCGTCTGATTCGTGAGGGTACTATTCACATTTAAACGTTTGATGTGGCGGTTGTGATAGGATACGGGGTCAAGTAAAGTATAATTATGGAATGCGAGGTGCTATTGCAATCAAACTTAGTACAAATGTCGTGTACTGTATATAAGAAGCTGCTATGTGGGTAAGACTCTTCAATCACCGCTGTTTTTGTGGGGAGGTGTGAGAAAGTGGTGATACGTGAACATTGGAACTCCTTAATTAATTTTAGCCAATTTTGTATTTAGGTGGCTGTCCGGAAACATAATCATTTCCGAGTAACACACTCGCAGCATCTGCATCGGTCGGGTGAACATTTGACGAGGGTGACACGAACAGATAATCAAAAAAGAAAGATTTTAGTGTCGAATTCTTAATTCTAGTGATAACTGGTAGGTGGAAATCCTTCTAACAGTTAAATCGTAGGGCTCATGGTAGGTGTAGGGAGTGACATGTAATGCTTAATTCTGTAACAATTAGAGCAATATCTAATATAATAATATTAGAAACTGGGCTATTTTATGAAACTCAGCTAGTAGCACCACAAATAAAAGTTCGTTGATGCACATGTGATATCACTTTCACAAAGCCCCAGGAGTCTTTTTAAAATTCTTATTTGCATTTTAATAGAATGCAAACTCATTTTATTTATGAAAGATCAGCGAGATTGAACTGTAGGTAGTTGCGCTCCTGTCGATACAGCAAATGGAATAGCTCTGCCTCTCACGTGACCGTGATTTGCGATCTTGCACTTCCATCGGCGTTTGGATCAGCCAAAGCACACTTGATCACTGCTACATCTTTAATGCCCAACGCAAGGAGAATTCTCTCACAGTTGGCTTTTACTGTGCCACCGTGTTAAAAATGTATCGTGAGTACCTCGGTTCGGGGCTACCGACTTTCGAGCCAACTACTGTGACAACAACGTATGCTGACAGTGCACGTACGAGCACCATTGTTCTTAATCACTTTCTAATTCCATGCTACATCACTGTTCAAACGAGATGACAGCCAACTGCAGACGCGACCATTCATTCGATTACTGAACTTACATTGAGGTAACAAAGGTCATAGGGTAACTCCTAATCTCCTGCCAGCCCTCTTTTTGCCCGGCGTAGTGCAGAAACTCAAGGTGGCAACGAGCCAATGCGTCCTTGGCAGTCGTTGCAGAAATATTGAACCACGCTGCCTCTACAGCCGTCACTAACTGTGAATGTGTTGACGGTGCAGTATTTTGTGCACTAACTGATCTCTCGATTAGATTCCTTGACTGTTCGATGAAATTCATGTCGGGCGATGTGTGTGGCCAAATTATTCACTCGAATTCTCCAGAGTGTTCATCTAACCAATCGTGACTACCTGGTCCGCTTACTTAGCGCATTGTCATCCATAAAAGTTCTAGCGTTGAATGGCTGGAAATGGTCTCCAAGCAGCCGATAATAGCCATTTAATGATATTCAGTGTATGATCGGTTCAGCTGGACCAGAGGACCCAGCCCACTTCATGTAAATACAGCCCACACCATTATGGAGCTACCACCAGCTTTCGCAGTCCCTTGTTCTCTACTTGGTTCCGTAGCTTCGTGGGGTCTGCGCCATACTCGAACTCGACTTTCATCTCTTACGAACTGAAATCGGGACTCATTTAAGCAGGCCACGGTTCTCCAGTCGTCTAGGATCCAACAGATTTCGTCACGAGCGCAGTAGAGGCGCTGCAGGCGGTGTCCTGCTGTTAGCAAAGGCACTTGCGTCGGACGTCTGCTGCCATAGCCCCTAACGTGAAATTTTGCCGCACTACCGTAACGGATACGTTCGTCGTACTTTCCCCATTGATTTCTGGTGTTATTTCACGCAGTGTTGCTTGTCTGTTAGCACTGAAAACGCTATGCAAACGCCGTTGCTCTCGGTCGTTAAGTAAAGGCCGTCAGCCACTGTGTTGCCTGTGATGAGAGGTAACGCCCGAAATTTTAGGTACTCGACACACTCTACACTGTGGATCTCGGAATGTTAAATTCGTTAACGAATTCGGAAATGGTATGTACATGCATCCAGCTCCAACTACGATTCCGCGTTTTAAATTTGTTAATCCCCGCCGTGCGGCCATAATCACGTTGGGAACTTTTTCAGATCAATCATCTGAGTACAAATGACAGCTGCTCCAATGCACTGCCCTTTCAAACCTTGTGTACACGGTACTACCGCTATCTGTATATGTGCATATCACTGTCCCACGACTTTTGTCACCTCAATGTACGGCCATACAATGAAGGCTTTCACGACCGGATGTTTCAGCTACCGAGAATTCATCCGGGTTGTATGGCCATGGTCCATGGAACTCTTTTATCCCTAACGTTTCGTCCAAAGCTAAGTTGGACATCTTCGGAGGTCCTCCTGGTTGTGAGAGTCTTGCTCCCCAAATAGCAAAACTCATTTACTACTTTAAGTGTCTCATTTCAGATGTTACAGGATTTAAAACTGAGTATTAGCAACTGAAGCTCGGAAATGATTATTTCACGGGTGACCTGGTTTTAAATGAGAAATATATATGAGGCATGTGTTTATAAACTGCTTAAGTGTCTAATTCAAAATTTCTTGCGGCACCTTAACAAAAATATAGAGTCGTATTTGACCGCTGTGTTTTCTTTTTCGTGTAGTGTTATATAATGTAGCTGGTATATGAAATCCCAATAGAAACGGAAGAGAAATAGACTGATAAGAACTTGGCTTCCCGTCTCATTGCACAACGGGCAGTGTGGTTATTTGACGGAATGTACAGCAGTTTATGCGACCTTGTAATGGATACCCTGGGACCAGCACTTGTCACTTTCAACATTTACTGTGAACATAATCTGTTAGTGGAAGGTGACCGTTTTGTATGTCAATAAAAAGTAAATAGTCGGTTTTGACAATTAGTTTCTTACCTTACAGAACTCAATTTTGGATTCCTACTATACGTGTAATTTTGTCCTTAAAGAAGTTACCAGACGAGACAAGGGATTCTCCTCGACCCAGATTGAATCGACGTTTCGCGTAACGATTGTTATTATTTTAAGTTGGGAGGCAAGCTGGCTTCTTTGTGATCACGCTTAGGATACCGAACAGCCTGGGACAGTACCACACATTCTCTCCATCAGCAACGTAGTACAGTAACGGATAAAAATGCCCGCCCGGTTAGCAGAGCGGTCTAACGCACGGCTTTCCGGAGTGGGAAGGAGCTCCTGGTCCCCGGCACGAATCCGCCCGGCGGACTTGTGTCGAGGTCCGGTGAGCCGGCAAGTTTGTGGATGATTTTTAGGCGGTTTTCCATCTGCCTCGGCGAACGCGGACTGGTTCCCCTTATTCCGCCCCAGCTACACTATGTCGGCGATTGCTGCGCAAACAAGTTCTTCACGTACGTGTACACCACCATTACTCTAGCACGCAAACAGGGGTTACACTCGTCTGGTGTGAGACGTTCCCCCGGGGGGGGGGGGGGTCCACCGGGGCCGAAAACCGCGCAATAACACTGGGTTCGGTGTGGGGCGGCGGAGGGATGAAGTGGACTGCGGTAGTTTTTTTTTTTTTTTTTTTTTTTTTTTTTTTTTTTTTTTTTTTTTTGTAGCACTGTGGGACTCAGCTGCTGTGGTCATCAGTCCCCTAGAACTTAGAACTAATTAAACCTAACTAACCTAAGGACATCACACACATCCATGCCCGCGGCAGGATTCGAACTTGTGACCGTAGCGGTCACGCGGTTCCAGACTGTATCGCCTAGAACCGCTTGGCCACATCCGGCCGGCGGACTGCGGTAGTCATCGTGGGGTTGTGGACCACTGCGGCTGCGGCGGTTAACATACAACAAAAACGGATAAAAATTAAAATCGACTGAAAACGTTCACACAGATCAAGATATTACCGTGTCTAATAATCCTCCCCTTTACTAACGTAATTCTATGCCATCATCTCATATTTTTGGTGTGCGAAGACTCATCCGTTACGAGCCATGCAATGAAACCGGAATAATGCCAGTATTGGGAAAAAAATGTAGATGGTGCCTTTAATGGAGGGCGATAGGCTGTATGTATTTAGGTCAAATAACGTAGATACCTACAGTCGATGTCACGTTAAGTTCGCTAAGCTAAAGAAGAAAATATGGAGTTTAACATCTTCCGGATTAGCTTTGATATGTAAAACCGACGGTGAAGATTATGTGTTACAGATACGTACTACATTCTTCTTTCTTTGTGACTGCAGGAGCTAAATTTCTTTCATACAGTCTTAGTAGGCGCAGCAACCAAACACCTGTACCGAAAAGTATTATCGAAGCTGACGTCGCGCTGTCTACAGCAAACATTTCGACAAATGAATAAAATAAGCTGACATACGTTGATGAGACAAACCTTAATGATCACCTGCTTGTTAGTATGTTAGCCCACATATGGCACGCAATGTAGCAGAGATCCTGCATTGCATGGATCCTACAAGTCCTTGGCAGGTCGCCCGTGTTATGTGGCACCAGGGGTCTCCGCGCTCAGGTTCCAAAGTTCCCGTAACTTAAAAGATGGTGGTTCGTGGGCACGGGACTGGCACGCGATATTATCCCAGATGTTTTGTACAAATTTGTCAGAAACTGACTGAAAATAATCTTTCAAAGGTGTTACAGGATAGGTTGTGGTGAGAATTAATTGTTAAGAAAAATATTCAATACGTTGCGCCGTTTACGAGTTAATTAGCATTGAAGTTAGCCAATCAGGCCGTTGCGATCGCAAATTTAAGTGCCCCGCCAGAGACGGTGTCGCCAAAGGTGTTCTCCGTATGGTTTCCTAAAATCGAACAAGAGAGCGATACAAAAATTGGACGTCGGACGCTAGTAAGGATCAAAAGCGAGCAGTGTAATGTGCTGCGAATACATAGAAAGAAATATCATTTATCATTTAGCTACAATATAGCAGATCAGCAACTGAAAGCAGTTAATTCCATAAATTATCTGGGAGTAGGCAATGGGAGTGATTTGAAATGGAATGACCATATAAAATTAATCGTCGGTAAATCAGATGCCAGAGTGAGATTCATTGGGAAAATCCTAAGGAAATATAGTCCAAAAACAAAGGAAGTAGGTTACAGTACGCCGGCCGGAGTGGCCGTGCGGTTCTAGGCGCTACAGTCTGGAACCGAGTGACCGCTACGGTCGCAGGTTCGAATCCTGCCTCGGGCATGGATGTGTGTGATGTCCTTAGGTTAGTTAGGTTTAATTAGTTCTAAGTTCTAGGCGACTGATGACCTCAGAAGTTAAGTCGCATAGTGCTCAGAGCCATTAGGTTACAGTACACTTATTCGCCCACCCACTGCTTGAATATTGTTCACCGGTGTGGGATCCATAGCAGATAGGGTTGACAGAAGAGAGAGAGAAGATCCAACGGATAACAGAGCACTTCGTTGCAGGACCATTTAGTAATCGCGAAAGCGTTACGGAGATGATGGATAAACTCCAGTGGAAGACTCTGCAAGAGAGACGCTCAGTATCTCGGTGCGGGCTTTTGTTGAAGTTTCGAGAACATAGCTTCACTGAGGAGTCAAGCAGTATATTGCGCCATCCTACGTATATCTCGCGAAGAGACCGTGACGATAAAGTCAGAGATTAGAGCCCACACAGAGGCATACCGACAATCTTTCTTTCCACGAACAATACGAGACTGGAATAGAAGGGAGAACCGATAGAGGTACTCAAGGTACCCTCCGGCACACGCCATCAGGTGGCTTGCGGAGTATGGAGGTAGATGTAGATGTAGTTTTGTACGCTATCATCTACGCTATGAGGAAAACCGACAACAATATTGTACCTGGCGGGCCGCTCGAATCTGCATACGCAGTTTCCTGATTTGTTAACTTCTACAGCATCTTTACTAGCTTTTCAAAGCTTTTTTCACCACCCTGTGTGGTGTTAAGGACAGACGAATTTGGAGGGTTCACTACAATTTTCCTCAATCCACTGTAGCGCAATGCTGCACCTCTGAAACGGATAGTTATCTTACTGGCAGGTGCTATCGCTGAAAGCCATCAAGCATGAAGTGATGCGGGTAGTCCACAGTAACGTTCATGTAGTCCATACCTATCATAGTGCCTTAGATTACTGCCACAGGTCCCACAGAATCCCAGTTGCATATCCCCACAGCATAATACAGCCCCCACCGGCCTGAGTCCTTTGTGCAGTGTACGCTTCGAGTCGCCGTTCACTTGGATGACGGCGTATCTAGACACGACCATAGGCCTGGTGTAACTATGAACGTGATTCATTTTACATGGAGATGAGTTTCCACTGATCTAGGGTTCACTCTTGAAGATCCAGTGTCCACAGCAGTCGTAATTGACAACGTCGTAGGGTCGACATGGGAGCACGTATGGGTCGTCTGCTGTAGTACTCCATTTTCAACAATGTATGCTAAACAGTTTGCTCCGAAATACTTGTTCCTGCACCATCATTATACTCATTAGTCAGATCAGCTAAGATCTCAATTTACAAAGCGTGCTAGCCTCTGACCTCCACAGTTTGTGATAGGGCGTAGACGTCCAACACATTGTAGCCTACTCACTATTCCACAGTCATTCATCCATTTTCCATAGATACTCAGGGTAGTAGCACGCAAACAGTCGACATATTTCCGAGATACTCGTTCCCAGGGTGTGGTCAATAACAGTGTGTCCCTTATGTCAGCCGCTTATGTCTGATGACTTCCCCATTTGCAGGGCGCACCATGCTGTGGTGATTTCCTATTCGTTTCTGCTCCATTTTTATATTTTCCTTGCCGCGTCACATGTCCGCAACGCCAAAGCCGCAATAAACCTTCCTGTATGCAGTGGTAATAATTTTCTGGCTCATTAAAGCATCTGACACCTCTCTTCATTCTGTTCGCTATATCTAAGCAGTTGGTACAGTGAGTAGTGCGCTATGTGAAAATATACGATGCGGAATAATGGATTCTAGAATTAAAAGTATGTCATTATTTGCTGATTTTGATCTGCATAATTCGCTACCTAGGTTCTTAATCCTTATGCATCTGTCACACACTTAAATAGAAATGAAATACACAGCTGGCGATTAACATTACAACACCAGGAACGATAGCAAATAAATAACTTTTACGTAATGCACAGAATGATGAACATGTGAGTGACATTAGGGTATGCAGAAGCTGGTAACAACGATAGGTCTAATACGGCTGGGCATCGAGTCGAATTCGATGGTTGACTAAGGGGGCGGGGCAAGGAGATTTCAATCCGACTTTACAAGGTCACATATAAGACAAAGACTTGTACACAAACAGCACCTCCGGCTCGACGTCTTCAATGACGATGCGACCACACCGTAATGAGTGTGTGTGTTAAAAACAATGGAACAAGCACTCCGCCTGCGGCGGCGCGGTGTGGTGGTGTTGCTGCTAATAAAGATCCACTCACCTTGTGGTGAATCTCTTCTCCCACTCAAGCCTCTCTGAAGTTACTGAAATGCAGTTCCCAGCAAGAAAAAGCTACAGAAAACATAGCTGTACACCTCGTAATCAGAAGTCGCACTAAAAATTGTTTTGTCGGTGGAAGGTTAATAAAAATTAAATGAAAGTATTTACGTGCGCAAATTTAACTCCATTATGGTAAGCTTGCATACGCCAGCTAATAACAAGCCTTACTCTAAGCTGTAAAAATTCTGGAAAGTCCACACGCACACATCGTTCATAACCATAGCCAGTTTACGGTAATTATTAGTTATCCTTCACAGAAAGTATAAAAATGGGTTGTTGCTTTCAGCATAGCTCGATCAAATGTTGCCATAATCAGTATCATGTAAAAAAATGCTCACGCTGGCGAGTAAGCGACGTGCCACAATGAATTTAGTTATTTAAATGTCACCGAAAGTTCTGGATTTCATACCATACATTAAATCGAACTCTCTTCCAAACTTTACGGCAGTTCGCAAACATTTTGGTACCGAAATATCACAGTATTAATGATTTTCATCGGAGTACCTATCAATAGGTCTGATCACTATGAGATCAAAGCCCCAAAATTCCTCATCTCTCAACGCAAAAGAAATTTGTACTTTCCAAAATACGTCCGAATATGCTGATTTCTGATTGGCAGAGAAATATCACAGCCAACATAAAATCAGCATTGAACACGCTCAATCCCGGGCATATATGGAGAACTAGTAAAAATTCGTCACTGAATCAGAGCAGTAAATTAATGTAAATAAATTTTGAAATCCTATAAGTATAAAATTAACTCCTTCTTAACAAAACTACTTTACCGAAATCATAATCTCATTTCCCCAGTACCATAAACTGACGAAATAGTTTGTAAGAAATTCCCTAGTACGAATGACTAACGCACACGTCATTCTCGAACATTCCTCATGACACCAGTTACTTCAATTTATAGTATAAAAACCTAGCATGAAACGTTATTTCACGTTCAAACCTTCATTCTCTCTCGTAACTAAGCACAATTACAATAGTAATTATTAAATAATTAGAAAATGGAATGAACAGATGTGCAAATAAAAATGACAGTATGTTGACTACAGCTCAAAGTATTCGTCAGCTAGTGACCACCACCAGATAGCATGGAAACTACACAGACGCTACCAGATCTGTGTGTGACTCATACTGCACGCTTGTTCACTGCTGTTACGATCCCAGTATTCACGATGTAATGCTCTACGCCTTACCCCCTTGAATTATGAAAAAAAATTTCTTGCCAATAAAATTTTTTGAATAATTTAACTCAAACTTTGGGCCAATTGCAAAACCAAAATACAAAATTAGTTTTTTCACACAACAATATAACTTCTATTTTATGCGCAGTTTGCAATTATTTACAAAATTTTTCTTTCTCGCTATGTATGGCGTCTCTGTATTTTACACCAATTAAATTCTCTAGTGCCTGAATGCTGGTACTTTATTAGCGTCACAAATTTTTTATACACGTTTCTCACATACGTAGGCCAGCCAAGTATGTGGCGTCCATAACGTTTGACCTTCGGCCACAGTCTGGGCTTCGGCTAGAAACCCATATTCCCTGAAAAAATAGTTTCGTCTAAGCCTACAAATAACAGTTCTGTCATCCTGAAATGAATCGTTACTACATATGTTTCTTATATTTCATTTCCCAGTTAAGTAAATTAACAGAGACTTTAAATGGTTCAAATGGCTCTGAGCACTATGGGACTTAATATCTGTGGTCTTCAGTCCCCTAGAACTTAGAACTACTTAAACCTAACTAACCTAAGGACATCACACACATCCATGCCCGAGGCAGGATTCGAACCTGCGACCGTAGCGGTCACGCGGTTCCAGACTGAAGCGCCTAGAACCGCACGGCCACACCGGCCGGCAACAGAGACTTTACTCTAACTAGTGCATTGAAGTGGCATCCAATTAAACTTACTTGGAACCATAATAAATTAAATCGAAATAATTCCAAAACTTCAGCAAAGTATGGTAGCTAATGCAAACACTTTGTTTAATTACTTAGCTAACAGAAATATTTACGTTAAGTAGATTCCAGTTCTTTCAAAATTGACTTTCATCTAGTGCAAATCATCCTCTGACAATATTTACAACATAACATAACATACAGAGTGCCAGTTATTGAACTATATGAAATGAAGCCTCCTCCCATGAACCATGGACATTGCCGTTGGTGGGAAGGCTTCCGTGCCTCAGCGATACAGATAGCCATAACGTATCTGCGACCACAACACAGAAGTATCTGTCGAGAGGCCAGACAAACCTATTGCCCCTGAAGTGGGTCAGCTGCCCCTTCAGTAGTTGCAGGACCAAGAGTCTGGATGATTGAGTGATCTGGCCTTGTAACATTAACCAGAACGGCCTTGCTTTGCTGGTACTGCGAGCGGCTGAAAGCATGGGGAAACTACAGCCGTAATTTTTCCCGAGGGTATGCAGACTTACTGTATGGTTAAATGATGATGTCGTCCTCTCGGGTAAAACATTCCGGAAGTAGAATAGTCTTCCATTCAGATCTCCGGGCGGGGACTACTCAGGAATACGTCGTTATCATGAGAATGAAAACTGGGGTTCTACGGATCGGAGCATGGAATGTCAGATCCCTTAATCGGGCAGGTACGTTAGAAACTTTAAAACGGGAAATAGACAGGTTAAATTTAGATATAGTGGGAATTATTGAAGCTCGGTGGCAGGAGGAACAAGACTTCTGGTCAGGTGAATACAGGATTATAAATACAAAATCATATATGAGTAATGCAGGAGTAGGTTTAATAATGAATAAAAATATATGAGCGCGGGCATGCTACTACGAACAGCATAGTAAACGCATTATTGTAGCCAAGATAGACACAAAGCCCACTCCAACCACAGTAGTACAAGTTTATATGCCAACTAGCTGCGCAGATGACAAAAAGATAGAAGAAATGTATGATGAGATAAAATAAATTATTCAGGTAGTGAAGGGAAACGAAAATTCAATAGTCATGGGGACAGGAATTCGGTAGTAGGAAAAGGAAGAGAAGGCAAAGCAGTAGGTGAATATGGGCTGGGGGTAAGAAATGAAAGAGAAAGCTGCCTGGTAGAATTTTGCGCAGAGCATAAGTTAATTACAGCTAACACTTAGTTTTAGAGTCATGAAAGAAGGTTCTATACGTGCAAGAGGCCTGGAGACACGGGAAGGTTTCAGATGTATTATAAAATGGGAAGAGAGAGATTTAGGGACCAGGTTTTAAAATGTAAGACATTTCCAGGGTCAGATGTTGACTATGACCACACTCTATTTGTTATGAACTGTAGATTAAAACTGAATACACTGCAAAGAGGTGGGAATGTGAGGAGCTGGGACCTTGAAAAAATGAAAGAACCAGAGGTTGTAACAAGTTTCAGAGAGAGCAAAGGGACGGTTTACAAGAACTGGGGAAAGAAATACAGTAGAAGAAGAATGGGTAGCTTTGAGGGATGAAATAATGAAGACAGCAGAGGATCAAGTTGGTAAAAAGACGAGGGCTGGTAGATATCCTTGGGTAACAGAAGAGATATTGAATTTAATTTATAAAAGGAGAAAATATAAAAATGCAGTAAACGAAGCAGGCAAACGTCTCAAAAATGAGACCGATAGGAAGTGCTAAATAGCTAAGCAGGGATGGATAGAGGACAAATGTAAGGATGTAGAGGCATATATCACTAGGGGTAAGATAGATGAAGCCTACAGGAAAATTAAAGAGACTTTTGGGGAAGAGAGAACCACTTGCGTGAATATCAAGAGCTCAGATGAAAATAAAGTTCTAAGCAAAGAAGGGAAGGCAGAAAGGTGGAAGGAGTACATAGAGGGCCTATAGAAGGGCGATGTAATTGAGGGAAATATTATGGAAATGGAAGAGGACGTGGATGAAGATGAAATGGGAGATACGATACTGAGTGAGGAGTGTGATAGAGCACTGAAAGACCTAAGTCGAAACAAGGCCCCGAGAATAGATAACGTTCCATTAGAACTACTGACAGCCTCGGGAGGACAAATCCTGACAAAACTCTACCATCTGGTGAGCAAGATGTGTGAACAGGCGAAATCCTCTCAGATTACAAGAAGAATATAACAATTCCGATCCCAAAGAAAGCAAGTGTTTATGTGTGTGTAAAACACCGAACTATCAGTTTAGAAAGTCACGGCTGCAAAATATTAACACGAATTCTTTACAGCCGAATGGAAAAACTTGTAGAAGCCAACCTCAAGGAAGATGAGTTTGTATTCCGTAGAAATGTTGGAACACGTGAGGCAATACTGACCTTACAATTTATCTTAGAAGATAGATTAAGGAAAGGCAAATCTACGTTTCTAGCATTTGTAGACTTAGAGCACGCTTTTGACAATGTTGACTGGAATACCCTCTTTTAAATTCTGCAGGTGGGAGGAATCATACTAAGCTATATTTGTTCAGAAACCAGATGGCTGTAATAAGAGTCGAGGGGCACGAAAGGGAAGCAGTGGTTGAGAAGGGAGTGAGACAGTGTTGTAGCCTATCCCCGATGTTATTCAATCTGTATATTGAGTAAGCAGTAAAGTAAACAAAAGAAAAATTTGGGGAAGGAATTAGAATCCATGGAGAAGAATGGAAAACTTTGAGGTTCGTCGAGGACATTGTAATTCTGTCAGAGACAGCAAAGGACCTAGAAGAACAGCTAAACAGATTGGACATTGTCTTGAAAGGAGGATATAAGATGAACATCAATAAAAGCAAAACGAGGATAATGGAATGTAGTCGCATTAAATCAGATGATGCTGAGGGAATGAGAGTAGAAAATGAGATACATGAAGTAGTAATAAGTTTTGCTGTTAGGGGAGCAAAATAGCTGATGATGGTCGAAGTAGAGAGCAACGTCGAGTATAGATTTAAGTGTCAGGAATTCGTTTCTGAAAGTTATTTGTATGGAGTGCAACCATGTATGGAAGTGAAACATGGACGGTAAACAGTTTAGACAAGAAGAGAGTAGAAGCTTTCGAAATGTGGTGCTACAGAAGAAGGCTGAAGATTAGATGGGTACATCACGTAACTAATGAGGAGGTACTGATTAGAACTGGGGAGAAGAGAAATTAGTGGCGCAAGTTGACTAGAAGAAGGGATCGGTTGGTAGGACATGTTCTGAGGCATCAAGGGATCACAAATTTAGCATTGGATGGCAGCGTGGAGGGTAAAAATCATAGAGGGAGACCAAGAGATGAATACACTAAGCAGATTCAGAAGGATGTAGGTTTCAGTAGTTGTTCGGAGATAAAAAGGCTTGCACAGGATAGAGTAGCATGTAGAGCTGCATCAAACCAGTCTCTGGACTGAAGACTACAAATACAACATGAAATGAAGTCGTCGTAACTTCTGAACGATATGTGCTATCACGTTAGAAATGCACAGTTGGCCTCTGGGAATGACGGGTATTAGTATGCGCATGAGCCTTGTTGTCCGCTATTTGCACGTGAAAAGTCACGGAACGGCGTGCCTGAGATACAGCGCTTGTGATGGCCTACTATCCGAGAAGTAACAGAACAACTGCGGCTCAAAGTACGTTGGCGACCGAATTCAAGCTGAAGATAACCGGTCCAACTGTGCTAACAATCAAGAATTTTATTCGCCAGTTTGAGAGATTGGGTAGCATTCGTGAAGACAGTGTTGGCAATGTAGGTCGTCCAAAAAGGGTGAAAACACCTGAAAACATCGAGAAGACACGCGCTGTGTTTCAGACCAGCCCCAGGAAATCGATCAAACGTGCTGCACAACAGGTGAGAATCAACTGGGAGACACTGCAACAAACTGTTGTTAAAGACCTGAATCTCTTCCCATACAAAATTCATCCATTAAGCCCCAGGGCCACGGAACAGCGGTTGGGTTTCGACAACACCATTGTATACAGGATTGTCGAACAGGACTTAGATGGGAATGTGATATGTTTTAGCGACATAGCCCACTTTAGTTTGGATGAGTTCGTCAATAAGCAAAGTTGGCGCATCTGGGGGACTGAGAATCCGCATTCTGCGACTGAGAAGTCTCTTTATCGTCAATAGGTGATTGTATGGTACGCAATGCCTAGTCACTGAATAATCGGTGCGATATTCCTTGAGGGCACAGTGACCATCAAATGTACTTGAAGATTTTGGAAGATGATTTGATCCCCATTCTCCAAAGTGACCCTGATTTCGCCAAGATGTAGCTCATGAGGCAGAGCTCGATCCCAACTAAGCGGTAGTGTGTTTGATGTCATGGTGGAGCACTTTGGGGACCGTATTCTGGCTCTGTGGTACCCTCACTTCTGGTATTTTTCTATGTTACAAAAATCTGCTAACCATTTTCCATCGTAATTACACGATGTCTCCTTGCAACAAAACGTCTTACTCCACTGTTATCTGTTTTTCACCGTGACAAAACACCTCTGGTTGCAACAAAACACATTATTCCTCATTAGCCTCCATTTACTAATATGTTCCTTCCCATGTCACCTTCAGTAAACTATACATAAACAATTCAGATTCCACTACCCATTTTTCATTATAACACGTCTCACTACCCGAAGTTACCCCAAATCCTCATTAATCACTTTATTTTCAAAACCACATCCTGTAATCACTTCAAATTATAATAACCCTTCCTTCCACAATTAAACATTTCTCTCTGTTCATAACCTTAAACATGACAATACCCCTGCTGCTTAAACTTTCCTATAGAAGGGAAAAATTTGAAGATGACAGACCACAGTTCAGAGTGGTAGAAGAGGAAGTTTGACAACATGAACAGAAACTGAAGTAGTCTTGTCTGTAACTCGAGTACCTGGTAATCGTCAATTACCTAGAAATACGTAGAGTGTAATGCTCTATCAGATATTTACCCCAACTCCTTTTTTTATCTGCATGGTACCTTCAGCATTACTAAACTCAAAACCCTGAAGGGTCCATTTCTGGATCTAACTTTCCCTGGCCATCCAATTACTAGAATCCAATTCTCTCTCCATCTTACTTTCACATGGCTTAACAAAGAAAATGTGCCTGCTTAACACTTAACATTCATACATGTAAGAGAACTTACCTCACTAAGCTATATTTCATCGCTTACACCTTCACCTATCACAACAACGTCAACGTCTTTTTCCTCCACATACACCTCTCTTATCTCCTTAAAGTAACCACCCTTTTGTGTTACCATTTCAACCACAACGTATGACCCAGAAATCACTGCCTGTTCATTCTGAACTTCCACCTCTTCACTGCAGTAAGAACCCCTTTTTGTGCATTACTACCTGCAAACACAACAGCTTCTGATCCTACTGCCTCTACTCAATAACCACTGACCTTCACTGAGGCAGACACTACTTTACTTCCTTCAATATTATTACTGTTACCCATCATTAACCTCCTGTCACCACAGTAAACCTTCATTTTACCAAACGTTACAGCGGACTCTAATTTATAATCCAGAATGGATACCAGAACGTTATTACTTCCAAATTTAAATTCTATAATTATTTCTTGCCCTATTTTGTAAGAATTTTTATGCAAGAGATGGCAGCTGTTACAATTGTATAACTGTACCGAAAATTCCTTTACCAAATTATCTAATCCACAGAAGTTGTGATCACATCTAATAGGATAGACTCTGTATAGAAAAGAGTAAAACAAAAACTGAAGAGCACATTGGGAACAGAACCCAGAGAGAAAAGAGTTAGGATAGAGTGAACCAGAAAATGAGAATGGACACACCTAGGTAGAGGAGGCATCACTCACCAAGTGTTTTTCCTACCAAATTCAGCAGACTCCCTACTCCATTTGTATCCAAATCCTTGTCTAATAACATACAATATTTGACCCAGGCTACAGCCGTAGTCAAAACATCGTCAACATAAAGAGTTATTTTTGTCAGTAGTTCGTCACCTAAAATTTTTGACATAGTTCTCAGAAAGCACAAGTACTTATAGTTAATCCAAATGGTACAACCTTATATTGATAACACTTAACTGCAAACAAGAATTCTGTGTACTTCCTAAATTCCTTTGATAGTGGCAAATTCCAATAGCCACATGTCACATCCATTGAAATCAAGAATTAAGACCCTTTACATTTTTGTAACATTTTATCAATGTTTTCAGGCCTATAACTTTCTGGTATAACTATTTTATTCAAAGCCCTAGTATCCAACACATGGCTCACAGATCCATCTCTCTTAATAATCACAATTAATGGATTGTTGCACACAGTTACAGTTTTCTCAATAATTCCCCACTTATGCGTTTTTTGGATGAAGTCGCTTCCTGCTGTCCTATGCTCTTCCTGTAATTGTTCTAGGTATATTGAAAAACTATGCATCTTCTTTCACAGTGAAATAGCTTTGATAGTCCCTTAACAATCCTGGCTGACCTAAGAAAAAAATTTTATGCTCTTTACTCTTCCTTCTGGCTTTCATTGAATTAATGTATTTCTTCTACTTCCCCTTCTGTCTTGTCCTGTGCAACCAGCAACTCTTCTGTATCAATCCCATTTCCTCAGTGCCGTATTCATTATACCCGTTCATACATTCCCTTTTTTTTACAATACCTCCTGGGAAAACTGTCAAGCTCTCCGCAGTTAGATTCTTTTTCCTAGAAAATGATATAATTACGTTTCTTCCCTGTATTTCCAACATCATAGAATCCTCATTGACACCTTGTTTCCCTTTATATTGATTGAAAGATCCACCCTTTTCAACATGTCTACAGTTAATCCTTGAATTATTGGGAAGTTATGATACAATTGTACATCATTTATTCTAAGAAGCATCAACACTTTATACTTAACAGGTTTCTTAATCATTCCTGTGGCTACAATAAATTGAATCCCCATATCAGGCATTATTTCTAATTCCTCCTTGCTATTTTGTCTAAAACTGACATGGTGAGACCGAGGTTGTGTACAATTAATGTAGGTTGATTCTTAGAAAGAAGAAGACAGTAACCAGACACTATTAACAGTGCTGTTTATTGAAGTAAATAGCGTCGTAACCGGTTTCGAACTGACAAGTTCATCATTAGATAGCTGTTCACAAGATTCACAAGATGCGCTTTACATAATCGTCAGTTTTCGATTTTTATTCTCCCACTGTAGCGAAATATTCTTGAAGTGTTGGTGGCCTACGGTAGAAAACAATGTTAGAAGCGCCCTATGTGACCATAACTAACTTCCAAATGATGTAATACAGAGTAAACAAATATATAAGGTTAAATAGTTATAGTACTTACATAAAAAATTCCGCGAAATTTTGTTGCGAAGTTGCAGGATTGTATTTTTGAAGCACTGCAAAGTATATGCAGCACTTATATGATTTGCGTATCACTATATTGTGCTGCATATACTTTTCATATTGTACGACTGTTCACAGCGGTTGCGATCTCAATAGGCACAGTGTAACGCTCTGCGCCTCACGCCTCCAATTGTTGTTTACATTTTTAGATCAATTCCTCTCACATATCTCTATTTCCATTCTCAGTTATATAAATAAATAAATCGTCATGACATATCCTTAAAATTGGAGAAAAATATTAGTCCTCTAGTTGAATCGTGTGTGACAGCGAAATAAACTCTGTCTGTCTGTAGTCTCATTATGTATTCTAATTTTAGTACTCATCTCAAGTGCTCATAGCTCTTAGCGTATGCCTTTTCGAGACCACGTTTACTAGACTTTTCTGCTTCGAAATATCGTAACAACACTGAAAACGACTTTGTCCTATGGGACAGACTAATGGATCACCACTGTAGCCTTTGTCCTATGGTACACTACTTTTGAATCAACTCGCATATAACAAGACTGCCTCTCAAAAGACGCCAAACTGAGACTGAGCAACACTGTCATCAGAACAGTGTGCCATTATGAAGCAGAGACAAAAATGGTTCAAATGGCATTGAGCACTATGGGACTTAACATCTGAGGTCATCAGTCCCCTAGAGCTTTAAACTACTTAAACCCAACTAGCCCAAGGACATCACACACATCCATGACTAACGCAGGATTCGAACCTGCGACCGTAGCGGTTGCGCGGTTCCAGATTGAAGCGCCTAGAACCGCTCGGACACAGCAGCCAGCGAAGCGGAGACACTCATTTCAAACCGAGAGAAAAGAAAATGAAATCCAAAACAGAAGAAAATGAGTCAGCAAAATTTTAGGAACAAATTATACTGAAGAATGAACGTACAAACTAAGAACTACTAAGAAGATTTAAAAATATACCAACATGTACTCGTATACGAAAGAATGAAGAATAAAACTCTATGAACATATTAAAGGAAAGGAACAAGCTACATTAACTAGAAAGGTTGCAGAATACTACGAAACTCATTGTAAAGCTAAAATTGTATCAATAAAATGATTCGGTGTAGCAAAAAATAACTGAAGTGGGCAGGAATAACAACTTGATATACAAGAGAGGCAAATATCTAGGCACACAATTCACAACTAGACAATTGGCCTGGGAGAAACCCAGAAAAACTGCGTCAAACGAGACGGTAACAATCCCTTCTGAGAAATTAATGTAATGTGCATGTGCGCGTGCATGTGGAAGCTTGTGTATTTCCTATGTTTGATCGGTTGACACGTTCCGCATTAGCACGTTTATCGTGAATACGATCTATGAAACAAGTTACTATACACACAGGGGCAATATATACAGCAAGGGAAAATATTTCACGTGTGTACTATATGATACTGATGTACAATGTATCCTAGATCTTTCAATATACGCGTTTGTGAGATTCTTTCATTCCATTAATGAACACTCGGGAATACATTATGTGATCAAAAGTATCCGGACACCCCAAAAAACATACGTTTTTCATAGTAGGTGCATAGCGCTGCCACCTACTGCCAAATACTCCATATCAGCGACCTCAGTTGTCATCAAACATCATGAGAGAGCAGAATGGGGAGCTCCGCGCATCTCGGACTTCGAACGTGGTCGGTTATTGGGTGTCACTTGTGTCATACGTCTGTATGCGAGATTTCTACACTCCTAAAGATCCCTAGGTCCACTGTTTCCGATGTGATAGTGAAGTGGAAACGTGAAGGGATACGTACAGCACAAAAGCGTACAGGCCGACCTCGTCTGTTGCCTGACAGAGACCGCCAGCAGGTGAAGAGGGACGTAATGTGTAATAGGTAGACATCTATCCAGACCATCATACAGGAATCCCAAATTGCATCGGGATCCACTGCAAGTAGTATGACAGGCAGGTGAGAAAACTTGGATTTCATGGTCGACCCGCTGATCAGCCACACATCACGCCAGTAAATGCGAAACGACGCCTCGCTTGGTGTAAGGAGCGTAAACATTGGACGACTGAACAGTGGAAAAACGTTGTGTGGAGTGACGAATCACGATACACAATGTGGCAATCCGATGGCAGGGTGTGGGTATGGCGAATGCCCGGTGAATGTCATCTGCCAATGTGGGTTGTGCCACCAGTAAAATTCGGAGGCGGTGGTGTTATGGCGTGGTCATGGTTTCATTGAGGGGGCTTGCAACCCTTGTTCTTTTGCGTGGCACTATGACAGCACAGACCACAATGACGTTTTAAGCGCCTTCTTGCTTCCCACTGTTGAAGAGCAATTGAGGGAAGGCGATTGCAACTCTCAACACGATCGAGCACCTGTTCATAACGCACGGCCAGTGGCAGAGTGGTTACACGACAATAACATCCCAGTAATGGACTGGGCTGCACAGAGTCCTGACCTGAATCCTACAGTACACCTTTGGGATGCTTTGGAACGCCGACTTTGTGCCAGGCCTCACCGACCGACATCGATACCTCTCCTCAGTGCAGCAGTCCGTGAAGAATGGGCAGCCATTTCCCAAGAAACCTTCCAACACCTCAATGAACTTATGCCTGCGAGAGTGGAAGTTGTCATCATGGTTGAGAGTGGGCCAACACCATACTGAATTCCAGCATTACCGATGTGGGGCACCACGAACTTGTAAGCCAGTTTCAGCCAGGTGTCCGGATGCTTTTCATTACATAGTGTGTGATCCCGCATCTGATCAAATTTTACGATGGTCGTTCTGTATAATTTCACCAACGCATACCGTAAGTGAAACATTAAAAGCTGCGGATAGGAGAACTAGGAAACCTATTGAATATCAAAATATCATTCATTCAGCAGCATATCGACTTTACAAAGCGAAGTTGTGCGAACATCTGTCTTGTGGCGATGGAATATTGCGAACGCTGACATCCGGGACGCTTGTGAGCAGTACTGTCTGTAACATTTGGAGTTCCATGGTTTTGAAACCCGAAGACCCATCTGCTGGGGAGCCGTCACTCTGCACCACACTACAAAACAACCAGCATGGTAATTATTAACGATATAGGCAGTGCCGAGTACTGAGCTGTATTTAAAATTTCATAATCGTGCTACACTTACAGTCGTACAAAATAAAATTGAATTTTCGATAATGTAATGAGTTCTGACAGTTAACTATGATATAATTAGTTTTTTGTGTTAGATCTCAATCAACTGAAATTTTCTGAAGGACGACATTATTTAAGCTGTAACTGTATATTATTACAAGTATCACAGAATATATAATGCACTCAGTGTTTCAGGACTTATGCTTTCATCTTTACCGATTGTGTGTAACGTTATACGATTTTGTTTTAATGTCACTCATATGGACTAGACCCTTTGACAATTGCTACTAGTTGAAATTTGCGAACAGCAGGTTAAATTAAGGCAGTCATAGTGAAAATAACGTCGTCCTTCGGCGTATGATGCAGTTACTCTTACGTTGTTACCATAATACTTCAGATTGTTGCTGCTGTCAGTACATGCTATGAAGTTGCGAGGAAATGATCTTCTTTGACATAAAGGTTGAAAACACAGTTCGATGAATTTGTTTCGATTTAAGTCTCCGACACACGCGTGTATCGAAAACGGTTTGCGGTTTTTCATACATAAAAAATTACAAAATAATCCGATGCTCCGTTAATACAGTTTAATTGGCATGATACACTCGTAAAATGAAGAAGGTGGGCGGATCATTAGTTTAAATGACAAGCACCAGTTAAATTTCATTTTGTTTCATTTAACAAATGGTTCAAATGGCTCTGAGCACTATGGGACTTAACATCTTAGGACATCAGTCCCCTAGAACTTAGAACTACTTAAACCTAACTAACCTAAGGACATCACACACATCCATGCCCCCGGCAGGATTCGAACCTGCGACCGTAGCAGTCCCGCGGTTCCGGACTGTAGCGCCTAGAACCGCAAGACCACCGCGGCCGGCTTTTCATTTAACATTTGAGTCACGTTTTATATGAAACACTGAATCATTCTAACATTAGTGTGGCCAACTTACGCTTAGGCACGTTACGACGAAAGATGTGTTGGTACGAATTCAGTGGGTGAGGTACAGGAAACATCCTTGAGCTGTGCATGCTAGGTCTACTGTCGTAAATCACTTAAGAGCAACCGTCTTCATCCTAGTGTCGACGGCGGTTGAACGTGCCTGTGGATCCGAACAGGCGATTATATCGCTGCCCCAGCGAATCACCCCTGCTGTAGAAGAAATCCTTGTCCCAGAGGTTGTGGGAAGACGTGCTCTACCGTATTTTAGCACAAAGTTCAAGGCGCAGCTAGGAGAATCGCACTCACCATGGTTTCCAGAATATGCATAAATGGTAACATGCGATCATTGCAATCCCGCCGTATCACAACGTGGCAGTCTCCACCCGCCACCATAGAAAATTTCATTTCTATGTAGATACGAATTTTACGTTTACGATTTGTAATGTAATTGTGTTCTCAACTTGTGTTAATGCGAAATACCATTAGCATTACTGTTAAGAACTATTAACAGTACCAGTTAAAGCTTCATTTTCCACATACATAATAATTCAGAGGAAATTGCAATAACAGTTAATTAAGAGGCAATACTTCCAAACTTACCACAAGTCAAAAACATCATGCCGATGTTACGAAATAACTTTGAACATGGAAATTGAATAATCCTCACCGTTAGAAGACGTTTCCAAGATTCCACCTTCCACGGCTGTTAAACTCCACATGAAGAAAATAATCCTAACCATATACTAATATTAAAATTAACGTCTATCAGTTAAGCTTACGTTTTTTTATGAAAGACACCCGAAACGTAAAAGCGCAAGGAACAACTCCAAAAGAACAAAGTATATTAACTGAATTTTAAATATTCACATGCGGATAAGGAGAATCACTACAAACTATAGCCTATATATAAAACGTCATGTATCAAAAAGAGATGTCAAACCATACAAAACGAAATTCGTTGACAGACGACAATTAAACGTAGGACGTAACACCCTTTAACTATCTGTTATTATATTTTACATGGAATAACCGTGGTTATGGTGATCGAAGAAGTAACTAGCTTAGTTAATAGTTTTTAACAGATGCCATGACCCAAGTAGAACAGGAGGCTGGGAAATTACTTTTTGTCGAGTGGTTTGTATTGTCCACATTAAAGCAATTTGCTCTTCTATGAAAAATATTTTATTGTTACAGGACTAATATTTTTCAACTGTTTTTGTTGAATTCAATCTAGGTGTTAGGAAGTCGTTTCTGAAGGTATTCGTCAAGAGTTTTGCCCTGTATGCAAAAGAAACGCGAACGATAAACAATTCAAGCTAAAAGAGAGTAGAAGCTTTCGAAATGTTGTTCTATAAAGGAATGTGGGTGATTAGATGGTTAGATCGGATAAATAATGAGGAGGTACTAAAATGTGTGTGGGAGAAAATAAATTTATGGCCTAACTAACTTGATTATAAGAAGCTATCGGTTGTTAGGACACATTCTGAGGCATCAACGAGTAATCATTTTGGTATGGAAAGTTGTGACTGGGTGAGTGGGAGGGGTAAATATTAGAGAGGGAGACCAAGGCTCGATTACTGCAAACAGGTTCAGATGGATGTATGTTGCAGTAGTTATATACAGACAAGAAAAACTTGAGCTATATGGATCATCGTGGAGAACTGCATCAAACCAGTCTTCGGACTGACGACCAAAGGTACTAATTTTAGTTATATTCACTTAAATTTTACCTGAACTGATTGTTCTTCTTCTTTTTCGTCTCATGGCGTTAATATCTTGGATGGATTTTAGCCGCTTCAACAAGTTTCCGCCATTCTGCCCTCTCCAGCGTGGTATCTATCAGATTTTAAATCTTCTTCTACTTCCTCTATCCACACTTTCGTGGTCTTCCTCTCCATCTTCTTCCAACTGACTTACATTAAAAAATCTGTTTAGCTGTTTTTCGATATTTATGCTAAAGACACGCCCAAACCAGACTACTATTCAACTTTTTACTGTTCTTACAGTGTCAGCTCCTTGTATGAAGCGGTACGGCTCATTGTTCTGGATCTATAAAAAACACTGTTATCCTTGACAGCTCTACAGATCTCTTGCAGAACCCTGCGTTCAAACATACTGAGCTGCTGCTCATCACTACGCGTTAGTGCTCATGTTTCAGATCCGCAGATAGCAACTGTCCTGATCATGACTTTATAAATTTGCAGTTTCAGCTGTCTATTTAATGTAACCTTGAGGCCTACAATTTTATAAAGGTGTGGAAGCATGTATTACTACTTAGGACGCGCAGTTTTACTTAAGTTGACATGGAATTTGTCCTATTAATATTCGACCCCATATATTCAATGTTCTACACATGTTCAAAATAGAAACCTGCTGCTGATGGTTTATCAAAGTTATTATTTCTCTTCCTAGTGAAATTCATGTACTTAGTCTTCATTTAATTAACCGAAAGCCTCTACGGAGCTTATTTCAGCTCATCTATTGTTCTCTAAAGTGAAAAACTACTGCTATTTGTAACTGCAACATCATCACCATCTTATTCACATATCTGGCTGGGTTGGCTTTGTATCTATGTAATCAGGTATTCGACGCTTCCGAAAGGCTGCTTCAAGAATCGAATTAAAAAGCATTGTAGAGAGGGCGTCCTCTTGTCTGAATCCATTACTAACGCCAAAGCATTTTCTGAGTTCTCCAACCACTCGCACTACAGCCTTGGAACCAGCCAGTTATGCTTGGATATGTGAAACATACTTAGATGGTATACCAAGCAGTAGCAAATAATTTAACATTTCTGCCCTATCAAGACTATCGAGGGCCTGCTTGAAGTCCATAATATTAAAACCACGGAATAATGTAGATAGAGAGGTAAAAATTGACACACATGCTTGGAATGACATGGGGTTTTATTAGAACCAAAAAGAAAAAATAAGTTCACAAAAGTCCGTCAGACGTGTGAAAGATCTCTTGCGCGCGTCGTTTAGTGATGACCGTGTGCTCAACCGCCATTTTCGTCATACTTGGGCTCCCAGGTCCCCAGACCTCAGTCCGTGCGGTTATTGGCTTTGGGGTTACTTGAAGTCGCAAGTGTATCGTGATCGACCGACATCTCTAGGGATGCTGAAAGACAACATCCGACGCCAATGCCTCACCATAACTCCGTACATGCTTTACAGTGCTGTTCACAACATTATTCCTCGACTAAAGCTATTGTTGAGGAATGATGGTGGACATATTGAGCATTTCCTGTAAAGAACATCATCTTTGCTTTGTCTTACTTTGTTATGCTAATTATTGCTATTGTGATCAGATGAAGCGCCATCTGTCGGACAATTTTTGAACGTTTGTATTTTTTTGGTTCTAATAAATCCCCATGTCATTCCAAGCATGTGTGTCAATTTGTACCTCTCTATCTACATTATTCCGTGATTTCTTCATTTTTCAAATTTATACTGACTTTTTGATCACCCGGTACTCACACGCGTATGTGCCTCACACAAATATCTGATCTGTTGTTGACCATTTGGCCGAAATCCATGGATGGACAGATTAAGATACACAATTCAGTTTCACAGATGCCTGAGGATGGAAGAAAAATCCTACTAAGCTATTATCATTGTTATTTAAGAACATTATAGGTGATGTGATTTTCAATTTACTGGACTTAATAAATGTACACTGACGAGTCGCAAACGGATACTGCTGTATACAATATCACGCAAAACTCAAGTGTAATCAAACGATGGAAACGATTGCGTGAAACAGTTCCGTCTGTTCGTCCGTCAGGCTCGAAATGGAGTGACTAATGATGCCCATGTATACGCCGTGTTCCTTGATTTCCAGAAAGCGTTCAATACAGCTCAACTGCCGCCTTGTGAACGAAATATCAACGTACGTAATATCAGCTGTGTGACTGGAGTGAAGAGTTCCCGCTGCGCTGAGTGGCAGCGCTGTTTGAGGCGCCGTGTCACGGATTGCGCGTCTCCTCCCGCCGGAGGTTCGAGTTCTCTCTCGGGCATTGGTGTGTGTGTGTGTTACCGTTATCCAGGTGAATGGTTGCACGAAATATGCACTGCGCCACGGACGGCGACCGGCGAGGGCAGAATTATGCTATGTGGTACATTGAGATAGGCTACCATTGGCATCACGACAGCTGTAAACTACGTGAACATTATTGCGGACCACCCGTTCGGCGACGACATCTACCAGCAGGATAACTATCCATGATGCAAGGGCAGAATCGTGCTACAGTGGTTTGAGGGACATTATAGAGAACTCACATTAACATCTTCGCGAGCAAAAGTGCCTGATCTGTACCCACTAGAACACGTATCGGGCTCCAGCTGCGTGCCTGTAAACCACTAGTCCGTAGTTTGCGGAAACTGCTTGGCCTGTGAGCAGGCACTTGATGCTACATACTTCTGTAATCCTGTCATGGACTTGTAGGATCCATACCAAGCAGAATCGCTGTTGTACTGTGTTTGCATAGTGGACCAATACGCTATTAAACAGGTTGTCATAATGTTTCGGTTCATCGGTGTGTATGATTTAATGGATAACGTCAGAAGTTCTGCGAGGCTTTTCGCTCGTGATTCTGTTTTATATAGAGACGTAGCAACGTTAAAACACTGACGAATTGCCGGATGACATGTAAACGATCGACACCTGGTTCAGCAATTCAGAACTGTCGCCCGCCTTAAATACATGTAATGCACTGATCATGAATAGAGAGAAAGACCAATTTTTGAATAATAACTCGGTTGCAGAACAATCTCTGGAAAATATCTGGAAGAATGCGAACGGAGAGATCTTAAATGGAACGACCGCATAATATTAATTGCAGCCAGGCTGGTTGCCAGATTGAAAGTCACTGGACGAATCCTCAGGAAATGAATTCCACCCACGAAGGAAATAGTTAACGAAATCGTCGCTCAACTAATACTTGGATAGATGGAGGAAACAGAGCAGATCGAAAGCTGAGCAACCCGTTTCGTTCCAGGTTCATTTAGAAAGCGCGGAGGCATCACGAGGAGCTCATCCAACTCTAATGGAAGAGCCATAGGAGACGTCTTGTGTATCATAGCGTGATTTAGTGATGAAATTCCGAGAGCATAAGTCCCAAGAAAAGTCAACCAATAAATTCCTTCCTCGTAATTATATTTCACGAAAAATTCTTGCCAAAATGAGAGAGATTTGAGCTCACACGAAAGTTTACTATCAGTCGTTCTTTTCGTGGACCATTTGTGAATGGAGCTGGAAACGAGGAAGTGACATTGTTTCATTCCTACGGAGTACAGCTGTAAATGTTGGTTCCTTGGACAGACTGTCGAAAGTGCTACAGAACGAGGTAACACCTCAACACAACATATTTGGCTCGTAATTGTGAACAAGCTGTTTCCTTATTAGAAAGTTTCTGAATCTTGTCGTACAGTAATAAACAAATAATGAAAACCTAAAAAACCTCTTCCTCTAAAAAAACTGTTATTACGTCACACGGCTATCGATAACTACCATATATCCTTAGCATCGCTGTGCCATGTTGACATTTGAGCCCATTCCTGAGAAGAAGCTATCAGGATTTCAGGAAGCGTTCTCGGTAACGACTCATGAAGCGTTCTCGGTAACGACTCATGGGCTAGAAGCCGTGTCTCCATGCATCTCATAAATAACCTGAACATTTCACATCCTCACTTGCCATTCCATGTGGTGGCTATCGTCATATGAAATAAACTCATTCAAGAAAGCAGCTCAGTGCAGACAGGCATTATCGTAAATGATGCATCTCTAAGTTGTCACACGTATGGTCCTTAGACATCTCAGCGCACTTCCAATACGTTGTCTTCCACTCAAGTACTACTACACAACAGAATGGGCTATTTCCACGCTGTCACTGTAATTATATCTGCCATTAATTTCCCGAGCCAACGGCCTTGCCTAAGTGGTAACACCGGTTCCCGCCAGATCACCGAAGGTAAGCCCTGTCGGGCTGGGCTAGCACTTGGATGGGAGACCATCCGGTCTGCCGGACGCTGTTGGCAGGCGGGGTGCACTCAGCCATATGAGGCAAGCTGAGGAGCTGCTTGATTGTGAAGTAGCGGCTCCGACTTCGGAAACTGTTATACGGCTGGGAGTGCGGTGTGTTGACCACATGCCCCTCCATATCCACATCCAGTGACGCCTGTGGGATGAGGAGGACACAGCGGCCGGTCGGTACCGTTGGGCCTTCGTGGCCTCTTCTGGAGGAGTTTCGTTTATTAATTTCCCGATAGACCAGCGTGCGAGGACAAACCTTTAACAAACTGAAACAAAATACGTACGAAAATACTACAGTCCCTCAGCCAGGCAGTGTGATCTGGACTTAATTTTCATTCGCTTGTTATTTATGTCCTCCCTGAGGTGAACAACGTGGCAGCAAACATTCTGTTGCTCTTTTGTCGATTAAAAATGGTTAACACGAAAACTATTTTTTTATTAAGATAAAACAAAGATAACGAAATGAATAGTGTGATGTTGGGTACATGAGTTCTAGCTGTTCTTTTGGGATGTTGATAGTGGAGTCCCCTGGTAATTCTAGCTGGAAGGATTGGGTAGAGATTTTATCGCGGAGGATAATATAGGAAAAACGTTGGGCTGTGTATAGGACAGAACTAGTAGATGGGATGTATGTGTTAGGACGTGGTGGAGGAATTGCCACTAGGCAGGAAAAAGATGGGTTGGGCCTTTAATTGCAGAGTGAGCAGTAGTATCGGTTTGGCTGATACGGCTGGTAGTTATAAGGAAATGATTTTACGGTCTTGGAGGGAGAGCTGATCAGAACTACACTGGGGAAGGATGTGAAGCGTTTGGGGATGGAGAAAAAGTAGTACATGTTTGTTGAGATGCGGCAGTTGGTGATGGTTGGCGAGGACGGTAGACCAAAATGGTGATAAGACTCAGTTTTTTTGGAAAATGTACGACAGGTGAAAGTGTTATGGGTGTTTGAGAGTGGGAACTTCACAATTTTTATGTATGCTCTCATTACCGGTTTCGACCACTGTTACAGGTCACCTTCATCCATATAGCGGTATATCCCTTTCAGTAAACTGTTCCACGCCTGTTCTGCTAGCAGTTTGAGGAGCCACAAATCATCACGGCATGTCGAACAGGGTATTACCGCTCTACTAATCAACTACTCGAACTTATTTTTAGGTCCTCAAATTACCAGCATAACAGACATGCGCAGAAATGTACTCTAATGGATACATTGAGATTTATATAGGACTATGAATACGAAGGTGAAGAGAAAGATGACCTGTAAAAAAGATCTAAGCCAATAAGTGGTAGAATATAAAATAACAAAATTATTATCTAACAATCTTCATTATAATGAAATTTTTGCAGTGCTCTAAATCTTCATATCTTCAGTTACCAAATTCGTAAGTTGGTACGGGAGACGGGCGTGGAAAAAGTAGTTCGCTAAGTAGGTGTCACTCTAAGATTTGGAGAGAGCAGTAAAGTGTGGAAGCAGATGAAATACACGCATTTTCATATGCGGAGAGGGGTCGGATTAGGGTTTCGTATGCATGGCTAACTCCAGTCTCGTTTTTACCGACTGCGCTTCAAACGAACTCGTCTCCGCATTACTGTGAGTGGGGCACACACGGCCGGACTGGACCAGCTGCTCTGTCTGTCTGATACACAGTCTGCAACTCCTGAGGCATTTCCAAGCTCTCGAGACAGTTGTCTTGCAGACATTATTAGATTTCGTCGTGCAGTTCAGGCCACAAATCGGTTCCCGTTGTGGACTGATTGCTTGTGGTCGATAGCTCAATGGCTTACGGCGAACATTTCCTGTGTCGCGGAACCGTCGTCAAAGCCTTGGATTGTCTCTCTGTGGCCAATAAACGCTGCTCAGGCAATGGTATGTTCTGACCTGCTTCATAGGCGCCTTCGAATTCAGTCCTGAAAAACAGATTTCAAAGAGCACCTTTGTGACAAACAAGACACCCTTTGCTGACACTGAACGTTCAAACATGACAAACATTTATCGTCTAATAAACTAATATTCCTTATGTCTGAATCACGTTCCTAGCAGAAGTGCAAGACTCATACTTTCTTATACAGTGTGAGTCAACTAACATTACCGCTGGATATATTTCGTAAACCACATCAAATACTGACGAATCGATTCCACAGACCGAACGTGAGGAGAGGGGCTAGTGTAATTGGTTAACACAAACCATAAAAAAATGCACGGGAGTATTTTTTAACACAAACCTACGTTTTTTTAATGGAACCCCGTTAGTTTTGTTAGCACATCTGAACTTATAAACAAATACGTAATCAGGGCCGTTTGTTGCATTGTAAAATGTTAATTACATCCGGAGATATTGTAGCCTAAAGTTGACGCTTGAGTACCACTCCTCCGCTGTTCGATCGTGTGTATCGGAGAGCACCGAATTACGTAGGGATCCAAAGCGAACGGTGATGGACCTTAGGTACAGAAGAGACTGGAGCAGCACATTACGTCCACATGCTAACTCCTTTTTATTGGTCTTTTTCACTGACGCATATGTAAATTACCATGAGGGATGGTGAGGTACACGTACACACGTGGTTTCCGTTTTCAATTACGGAGTGGAATAGAGTGTGTCCCGACATGTCAGGCCAATAGATGTTCAATGTGATGGCCATCATTTGCTGCACACAATTGCAACCTCTGGCGTAATGAATGTCGTACACGCCGCAGTACATCTGGTGTAATGTCACCGCAGGCTGCCACAATACGTTGTTTCATATCCTCTGGGGTTGTAGGCACATCACGGTACACCCTTTCCTTTAAGGGGCTCCGGAACGTCCTATACTTGCAATGTTAAAACAACGCTTATAAATTACATCTTTCCTCACAAAGTATTTGAGGTAGGAAGTTGAACTTTTTACAGATTATTTATTGGAATATGGGCTACAACTTAACACAGGGATTTTACAAAATTTTAGTTCAGTTATTAAAGATGATTTTTTTCCAATTGTAATGAAAATTCGCAACATTTTTTTGCAATTTTTTATTTATATATTCAAAAATATACATTTTTTTTGGAAAAAGGCTGTGTTAAATTATGCAGAAGGTACTGTGTAACATTTACTGAAAGTTTGAAACAAATATGTGTGGAAGATCCTTAGAAAACATGTAATTAGTATGAGAAAATAAAAGTTTTGGGAATCGAGCGACAAAGATTGGATTAACAATTAGTGCATTCCAGGTCCATAGGATGGATTATCTTCATCCTCTGCAAACTCCTCCTCCAGCTTCCTCTTGTTCCTCCTCCTGTTTACTCTTGCTTGTATTTCTAGACTCTTTACAGCCCTGTCTGCAGCCCGAAGGCGTTCCTTGTCTAAAGCAAGCATCGCTAGTACCATGTTAGAACCTATCTTCATTCCCATATTTCTAAATACCTTACATTGAAAGTCGCAACAGCAACTTTACTTTTACTCATTATTATACTTCAACAAAACAGAGACTCAAGGAACAGAATTAATTACGAATATTTTCGAGATAACGACAGAGTAAATAAACATGAAACAATCGACAATCACACCAGCGATATATATTGATCCATCACAGGTTAGCCACAACACATACTTTATCTCACATCACTAAAATGTACCTGATGAACACGGACGTTAATAATAACACCATTTGACAGCAGTTTAACAGCGCCACAGTGGGTCACGCCCATGTAGAACACATTTCAAAAAAATTTTGAAAATAGTTGTAGTCTTCGGAATTGAATAAATTATATATCTATTAAAAGGTAATAGTCTGCAGATTCAGAAAACGCAAAAAAGTAAAAATTGAACTTTTCATGATTTTGAGCCTTTCCGGAGCCCCTTAACGTACCCCACAGAAAGAAGTCCAGAGGTGTAAGATCAGGAGTACGGGCTGGCCAATTTATGCGTCCTCCACGTTCTATGAAACGCCCGTCGAACATCCTGTCAAAGGTCAGCCTAGTGTTAATTGCGGAATGTGCAGGTGCACCAACATGCTGATACCACATACGTCGACGCGTTTCCAGTGGGACATTTTCGAGCAACGTTGGCAGATCATTCTGTAGAAACGCGATGTATGTTGCAGCTGTTTGGGCCCCTGCAATGAAGTAAGGACCAATGAGGTGGTCGCCAATGATTCCGCCCCATACATTTAGAGTCCACGGTCGCTGTCGCTCTACCTGCCTGAGCCAGCGAGGATTGTCCACGGACCAGTAATGCATGTTCCGTAGATTCACTGCCCCGTGGTTTGTGAAACCCGCTTCATCGGTAAACAGGTAAAAATGCAACACATTCTCTGTTAATGCCCATTGACAGAATTGCACTCGATGATTAAAGTCATCACCATGTAATTGCTGATGTATCGACACATGAAACGGGCGAAAGCGGTGACGATGTAGTATGCGCATGACACTACTTTGACTCAGTCCACCGGCTCTCGCAATGTCCCGTGTACTCATGTGTGGGTTCATGGCAACAGCAGCTAACACACCAACTGCACCCGCTTCTCCTGCGACGGGCCTGTTACGGACCCGTTTGCGTGCTACGACCATACCTGTTGCATACAGTTGGCGGTAGATGTTTTGCAGTGTGCGGCACGTTGGATGCTGTCTGTCCGGGTACCGTTCTGCATACACCCTGCAGGCTTCAGCTGCATTTCGTCGACACTCGCCATAGATGAGTATCATCTCCGCCTTTTCAGAGTTCGAATACACCATGGTCACAGTTCCTACAACACTACACTATCACAGACGTCTGGTAACTCGGTCTACTACAGTTGGTCTGCGTGCGGAGACGAATGCAGAATAACAATAGCAGCAAGCGCTACATGCGGACACTGCGACAGCTAGACCAAACCACAACAGTGCACTACAG
Source organism: Schistocerca cancellata (assembly GCF_023864275.1). NCBI lineage: Eukaryota > Metazoa > Arthropoda > Insecta > Orthoptera > Acrididae > Schistocerca > Schistocerca cancellata. The sequence goes on from NC_064629.1 coordinate 576,869,685, forward strand.
CCACACTCGTAAACACGGTAGTCATCGTAAACATGTCCCTGCAGATGCTGCTCGCCGACCGTGGGCCGTGTTTGTTACAACACGCAACTGAACGTCGGAGGTTTCAAGCGTCAACTTCAGGTTGCAATATCTCCGGATGTAATGAACATTTTACAATGCAACAAACGGCATTCATTACGTATTTGTTTATATGTTCAGATGTGCTAACAAAACTAACGTGGTTCCATTTACAAAACGTAGGTTTGTGTTAAAAAACATACTTCCGTGCATTTTTGTATGGTTTTTACTAATCAATTACAATAGCCCCTCTCCTCACGTTCGGTCTGTGGAATCGGTTCGTCAGTATTTGATGTCGTTTACGAAATATATCCAGCGGTAACGTTGGGTGACCCACCCTGTATAATCTACAGGTATTGCAAATACTTCAGATCGTTAGTCGGGATAATGCAAGTGTTAAAGGATCCTAAATTGTAAACATTAAGATAGGAAAGTGATTGTCCCAGCAACAACTTAAGCCCATGGTAACAGTTCAAAGTAATGGCCGCCAGTCTCGATGTGTGAATTATAACAATTTTAACGCAGCCTCTCGTATATGCCTGTTGTCTGTTGTACAATTGGCATGAAGAAAGGGATCTTATGAACCATTGCTCCTTCAGATTCTACGTAAGTTCCTTATACCAATGATTTAACTTCGTAGGAAAAAAATTCATGTGCTGGTCATTTGATAGAAGCTCCCTTTCCTTTCGTGCGACGAGGACACACATTTGTTAGACGCTCACGGGCACAAATATTCACGTAGGAAGGTACACTATAATGGTGAAACTACGACCGCTTGTCGCCAGCAAGATGTACAAATGTGGCAGTACATCCCGAATAAATATCAGAAGTCGATTGTCATTGAAACTACAGGGAGCTGATCAGCTACTATTCGTTTATCTTGTGCAATTTAACATCACATGTTGTTGTTGTTGTCTTCAGTCCTGAGACTGGTTTGATGCAGCTCTCCATGCTATTCAATCCTGTGCAAGCTTCTTCATCTCCCAGTACCTACTGCAACCTACATCCTTCTGAATCTGCTTAGTGTATTCATCTCTTGGTCTCCCCCTACGATTTTTACCCTCCACGCTGCCCTCCAATACTAAATTGGTGATCCCTTGATGCCTCAGAATATGTCCTACCAACCGATCCCTTCTTCTGGTCAAGTTGTGCCACAAACTCCTTTTCTCCCCAATCCTTTTCAGTACCTCCTCATTAGTTATGTGATCTACCCATCTAATCTTCAGCATTCTTCTGTAGCACCACATTTCGAAAGCTTCTATTCTCTTCTTGTCTAAACTATTTACCGTCCATGTTTCACTTCCATACATAGCTACACTCCATACAAATACTTTCAGAAATGACTTCCTGACACTTAAATCTATACTCGATGTTAACAAATTCCTCTTCTTCAGAAACGCTTTCCTTGCCATTGCCAGTCTACATTTTATATCCTCTCTACTTCGACCATCATCAGTTATTTTGCTCCCCAAATAGCAAAACTCCTTTACTACTTTAAGTGTCTCATTTCCTAATCTAATTCCCTCAGCATCACTCGATTTAATTCGACTACAATCCATTATCCTCGTTTTGCTTTTGTTGATGTTCATCTTATATCCTCCCTTCAAGACACCATCCATTCCGTCCAACTGCTCTTCCAAGTCCTTTGCTGTCTCCGACAGAATTACAATGTCATCGGCGAACCTCAAAGTTTTTATTTCTTCTCCATGGATTTTAATACCTACTCCGAATTTATCTTTTGTTTCCTTTACTGCTTGCTCAATATACAGATTGAATAACATCGGGGAGAGGCTACAACCCTGTCTTACTCCCTTCCCAACCACTGCTTCCCTTTCATGTCCCTCGACTCTTATAACTGCCATCTGGTTTCTATACAAATTATAAATAGCCTTTCGCTCCCTGTATTTTACCCCTGCTACCTTTAGAATTTGAAAGAGAGTATTCCAGTCAACATTGTCAAAAGCCTTCTCTAAGTCTACAAATGCTAGAAACGTAGGTTTGCCTTTCCTTAATCTTTCTTCTAAGATAAGTCGTAAGGTCAGTATTGCCTCACGTGTTCCAGTATTTCTACGGAATCCAAACTGATCTTCCCCGAGGTCGGCTTCCACTAGCTTTTCCATTCGTCTGTAAAGAATTCGCGTTAGTATTTTGCAGCTGTAGCTTATTAAACTGATTGTTCGGTAATTCACACATCTGTCAACACCTGCTTTCTTTGGGATTGGAATTATTATATTCTTCTTGAAGTCTGAGGGTATTTCGCCTGTTTCATACATCTAGCTCACCAGATGGTAGAGTTTTGTCAGGACTGGCTCTCCCAAGGCCGTCAGTAGTTCCAATGGAATGTTGTCTACTCCGGGGGCCTTGTTTCGACTCAGGTCTTTCAGTGCTCTGTCAAACTCTTCACGCAGTATCGCATCTCCCATTTCATCTTCCTCTACATCCTCTTCCATTTCCATAATATTGTCCTCAAGTACATCGCCCTTGTATAGACCCTCTATATACTCCTTCCACCTTTCTGCTTTCCCTTCTTTGCTTAGGACTGGGTTTCCATCTGAGCTCTTTATGTTCATGCAAGTGGTTCTCTTTTCTCCAAAGGTCTCTTTAATTTTCCTGTAGGCAGTATCTATCTTACCCCTAGTGAGGTAAGCCTCTACATCCTTACATTTGTCCTCTAGCCATCCCTGCTTAGCCATTTTGCACTTCCTGTCGATCTCATTTTTGAGACGTTTGTATTCCTTTTTGCCTGCTTCATTTACTGCATTTTTATATTTTCTCCTTTCATCAATTAAATTCAATATTTCTTTTGTTACCCAAGGATTTCTACTAGCCCTCGTCTTTTTACCTACTTGATCCTCTGCTGCCTTCACTACTTCATCCCTCAAAGCTACCCATTCTTCTTCTACTGTATTTCTTTCCCCCATTCCTGTCAATTGTTCCCTTATGCTCTCCCTGAAACTCTGTACAACCTCTGGTTCTTTCAGTTTATCCAGGTCCCATCTCCTTAAATTCCCACCTTTTTGCAGTTTCTTCAGTTTTAATCTACAGGTCATAACCAATAGATTGTGATCAGAGTCCACATCTGCCCCTGGAAATGTCTTACAATTTAAAACCTGGTTCCTAAATCTCTGTCTTACCATTATATAATCTATCTGATACCTTTTAGTATCTCCTGGGTTCTTCCATGTATACAATCTTCTATCATGATTCTTAAACCAAGTGTTAGCTATGATTAAGTTGTGCTCTGTGCAAAACTCTACCAGGCGGCTTCCTCTTTCATTTCTTACCCCCAATCCATATTCACCTACTACGTTTTCTTCTCTCCCTTTTCCTACACTCGAATTCCAGTTACCCATGACTATTAAATTTTCGTCTCCCTTCACTATCCGAATAATTTCTTTTATTTCATCATACATTTCTTCAATTTCTTCGTCATCTGCAGAGCTAGTTGGCATATAAACTTGTACTACTGTAGTAGGTGTGGGCTTCGTATCTATCTTGGCCACAATAATGCGTTGACTATGCTGTTTGTAGTAGTTTACCCGCATTCCTATTTTCCTATTCATTATTAAACCTACTCCTGCATTACCCCTATTTGACTTTGTGTTTATAACCCTGTAGTCACCTGACCAGAAGTCTTGTTCCTCCTGCCACCGAACTTCACTAATTCCCACTATATCTAACTTTAACCTACCCATTTCCCTTTTCAAATTTTCTAGCCTACCTGCCTGATTAAGGGATCTGACATTCCACGCTCCGATCCGTAGAACGCCAGTTTTCTTTCTTCTGATAACGACACCCTCTTGAGTAGTCCCCGCCCGGAGATCCGAATGGGGGACTATTTTACCTCCGGAATATTTTACCCAAGAGGACGCCATCATCATTTAATCATACAGTAAAGCTGCATGCCCTCGGGAAAAATTACGGCCGTAGTTTCCCCTTGCTTTCAGCCGTTCGCAGTACCAGCACAACAAGGCCGGTTTGGTTATTGTTACAAGGCCAGATCAGTCAATCATCCAGACTGTTGCCCTTGCAACTACTGAAAAGGCTGCTGCCCCTCTTCAGGAACCACACGTTTGTCTGGCCTCTCAACAGATACCCCTCCGTTGTGGTTGTACCTACGGTACGGCTATCTGTATCGCTGAGGCACGCAAGCCTCCCCACCAACGGCAAGGTCCATGGTTCATGTTATCTGGAGAATTTTTGCTTGTGATCTGAGAACAGCCTCGCGTATGGATTTTCATCGCACCGGGTAGCGTCACCAACGCAGAAGCATCATCTTGTTTCTAATGGAAGGAAATCAGTTTACAAATACAAACCTCACATACAATGCTCGTTCAAGGTGTCGTACCGTGTAAAATACTCATTTCCGACTATTGTTTTCTAATCTCAGTATATTATGCGTAGGATAATAATGCGTAGGATATCTATAATCTTAACCCTCAAGGATCTGACCATGCTGTAGACAGTATGATGCTGATTTTTTTGGAAACACTGACTGTGATTTACAATGATCACTACATTTTGTCTTTTAATTTTACATTTGTTTTATTAACTTAACCTGAGGCCATTAGTAAAGTGTATGGTAACTGAACTACGCGATAATTGTCTGGTGACAATTCCAAACTCGTGGCATCCTTCGCTGTATGCTATATGCGAATTTCTAGAGTAGATCAATATCTATCGGCCACGGATTAGCCTGTTTTACTTCTTTTCACTTCCATTATAGATAATATACGAACCCAACATTACAGTGATCAAGTACAACCATAATCATTCACAGGACACAGGCAAACACTTTACATGCAGTGAGGACACAGAGAAGACTCTATTTCAGTGTTCCTGCATGCCTTACTAACTTCTGGGAAAGTGTGACAAAGTTGAGGTTCAAAATGAAAACTACATATTCCACCAATACTCTGGTCCAACGTCTGGCAGACTTTGCCAATACTAGCGAGAAAAAAAAAAAAAAAGAAAAACTGAGCATGGGTTGAAAGTGCTTCAAACATAATTATTAATAATCATCGCACTACACCGTAAAAGATGTTGCTTACAAACTTATAACCGAAAATAAGAGTAAAACTCAACTCATTTCTATGAATGTAATTCCATCTTCTGTCTGGAGTATGGAGCTACGGTGTGTTCCTTGGACAACTGTCGGTAACTGAGTTGCTGACAGTTCTCTAAGGAGCACACATGCCCGTAATAATCGTTACGAGACCAGTTATGAATGCTGCTGTATTTTGTAACACGAAGGTTAGTTGATTGAAGCAGGCCTGAAGATGATGTAGTGTATCGTCCAAACTGGTAGCCTAAAAATAAAACTTAAATAACAGCGATTGATATTGTTTTATTGGATAACTCATTTCTTTCCAAGCGAGTGTTCATTGGTAAGAATCATTTTATTGAGAAACACAATGTAATATAATTGTCTCTCGTACAAAAAGTGTGTGACGTGTCTAAGAGTAACGCCAGTCAATTTTTTATTTACCTCTTTCTTGTTGGAATTGGAGAGGATCTCTTACAGCGAGCGCTATTATATTGATATCTAAAAATACGACACAATTGAATAAACATTTTACGACTGGTTGAAAATTTCATACACCATTGTATGTCCATTTTTATTAATCACGAATTCGTATTGACATGCAGAAGTAGGTGTAAGTAGATGAATGACGAACACTAACTTCACTTAACGAAGGTTTATTCAACACTTGCACGTACAAGAGCGCGAAGCAAACTGCCTCCTGCCAGAACACATACAGTATATATACTAGAGAACATTCCAGTACAATGATTCTTGACATTTGTAGATACTTCTAGAATGTACTCGAACCGAATATAGAAATTAAAACTGTACAGTGCCGGTGAGTTTTGAACTCACGACCCTTCATCCAACAGTTTAGTATCATAACCACTACCACACCACGGTGCTACTCAGCTTTCACCGCCACATTGCTCCCTCCTTAAGCAAACAGCGTCTCGTTGTTACGTCATCCTAGTCCGGGAACGAATCATCGGTCCTGCATACTTGGACTCCCGATTACTGATGCTCGCCCTCGCGGTGATCTTCTCAGAACTTCGTTTGCCACTACGCTCTTCGTCACCTTTCCGCTTGTTGCCTGTTGCTGGAGCTTCGAATTTACCCTGGGTTGCAGGATCCTTATAGGCCTTCATTCGAAGGACGTGGACCGTATCTCTGATCTTTCGTCGCCTTGGGTCGGGGTCGAAATCTTCAACTTCATAAGTAACATCAGACAATTGTTTTACAACCTTATAAGGTCGCAAAGTAGCGCCTGAGGGGTTTCTCAGAGAGACCAACCTTCCGAACAGGAGTGAAGATCCAGACAAGGTCACCAGGCTGGTAGACAACAAGGCGGTGGTTAGCGTCATACCTTCGGCAATCGGTTTCTTGAGCGTGCAGCGTGCGGAGTCGAGCTAACTGCCGAGCTTCCTCAGCTCTGGTTAACACCTGGCCCATGTAGTCGTCGTCCACGTCATCAGAATGTAACGGAAACACAGTGTCCATCGTCGTAGTCGCCTGACGCCCATGCACCAGGAAAAATTGCGTAAATCCTGTGCTGTCTTGTTTGGCGGTGTTGTAGGCAAATGTCACGAAAGGTAGTACCTCATCCCAGTTGCTCTGCTCAACACTGATGAACATTGATAGCATGTCGGCCAACGTCTTATTAAGGCGTTCAGTAAGCCCGTTAGTATGCGGATGGTAGCCAGTCGTGATGTGATGAGTAATGTTGCACCGACGGTTTATCTCTGTCACAAGATTCGATTGAAAAACTTTCCCTCGATCCGTAATTAACGACTTAGGGGCGCCGTGTTTTAATACAACGTCTTCCACAATGAATTTGGCTACCTCGGATGCTTCGGCTATTTTCACGGCTTCCGTAATGGCGTAGGGTGTCAGATAATCAGTGCAAACAATAACCCATCTATTGCCACTGGCAGAAGTTGGAAGTCGTCCGAGGAGGTCAATCCCAACACGCTGGAAAAGCGTTTCGGCTGGTGGAATTAGTATGAGTCAGCCAGGTGGTTTCTGAGGAACTGCCTTTCTCCTCTGGCACACTCGACAGTGCGACACATAGTGACGGACACTCCTAAATAAAGCTGGCCAGAAAAATATCTTGCGGATTCTGTCGTATGTCTTAATAAATCCTAAATGTCCGGCCTGAGGTGTGTCATGGAATTTCTGTAGAACATCTAAACGCATGTGTTTAGGAATCACTGGTAGCCACCTCTTTCCAAACGGATCAAAGTTTTTCTTGCAAAGTAATCCATTAACTACCTTAAACTGTCCTTTCACATCCTCTGACCGATTTTAAAGCAAGCATAATTTGAGATATCTTGGCGTCCTTCTCCTGCTAATAGGAGAGATCCTGGAGTGCAGCGACACAGTCACCATCTCCATGAAAGTCTTGATGGTCTTGCACAGGGTTTCTTGAGAGAAAGTCGGCATCTTGATGTTTTCTTCCACTTTTGTACACTGTGGTAATGTCATATTCTTGAAGACGAAGTGCCCACCTGGCTAGTAGTCCTGGAGGATCCTTAAGACCTGTCAACCAACAAAATGAATGATGGTCTATAACAACTGTGAATGGCCTTCCATAGAGATACTGTTGAATTTTGCACATGGCCCAGATCATAGCAAGACTTTCTCTTTATGTAGTTGAGTAGTTTCTCTCGGATTTTGTAAGTGTCCTAAAAGAATAGGCTATAACCTTCTCTTTTCCATCCGAAATTTGCACCAGAACAGCATCTATCCCATACCAGCTGGCAACTGTGTGTAGTTCTGTAGGTGCTCTCTCATCATACAGACCAAGTACAGGGTCAGTCGTCAGAGCTTTTCGCAGCACATCGAAAGAATCTTGTTGAGCACCACCCCAGATAAATTTAGCATCAGCTTTTAACAACTCTTGGAGTGGCCTGGCTTTGATACAAAAGTCTTTGATAAAAAGACGGTAATAAGGACACAATCCGAGGAAGCTTCTCACAACTCTAATACTTTTAGGAAATTCCGTTATAGATCTCACCTTTCTGGGTCTGGCCGCACACCTTCATTTGACACAAGGTGTTCAAGTATTTTGATGTCTTTTGCTCGAAATAGACACTTCCTTGGATTAAGTTACAGTCCGCCTTGTTGGAGACACATAATAACGGACCTCAGTCTTTTTATATGTTCATCAAATGTCTCTGAGAACACTATAATGTCATCTAAACAACAATGACACATCGTCAACTTCAGGTGACGTAGAAGATTATCCATCATCCGTTCAAAAGTTACTGGTGCATTACACAAACCAAACAGCATTACCTTAAACTCATACAGGCTCTCAAGGGTGATGAATGCAGTTTTCTCACGATCAGCCTCATCTACTTCGATTTGCCAGTATCCCGAGTACATGTCCATGGTTGAGAAAAACTTAGCCCCCTTCAGACAATCTAGTGTATCGTCAATTTGTGGAAGAGGGTAAACGTCCTTTTTAGTTATCTTATTAAGCTTCCTGTAATCAACACAAAAGCGCCAACTGCCATCCTTCTTCCTGACGAGAACCACTGGTGACGACCATGGGCTCTGCGAAGGCTGAATGATGTCATTCTTCATCATTTTCTCTACCTCGTCGCGAATTATTCGACGTTCCGTTGCTGACACACGGTATGCTCTCTGGCTTATTGGTTGATAGTCTCAGTGCTTCACCGTCGATTTGTCTAATTTGCCTTTCATCTGTGGATTGAAGCATTCAGAGAAGTCTTGAAGAATAGAAAGTAGCTTCTTCTGTTGTTCCTTAGTGAGATCTGGTGATAGTCGAGCTAGAAGATATTGTCTCGTAGTGGTAGCGCTAATTTCACCCACAGACTCGGCATGGGAGGTTTCTATGACGCTCAGCTGTTCTTCAATTAACGGCTCAGTGTTTGCTACGCATATGCGTCTTGGAAGGATCTGCGGTTCAGGGCGACAGACAACTATCAATAATTCACCGAATCCGTTCTTAAACGAGAAGACAGAGGCTAGGATATCCAAGTTATTCTTCAGTGGTATGCTTCTCTTACATTCCATTACAAGATCCATGGGTTGAAGCATGGCATGACACATGACAGTTACCTTTCTAGCGCTGACTGCAGGAATGATCACTTCATCCAGCACACAGTCTCCACACAATCGGATGCGCATCTTCCTGTCCACTGTATCTCATCTCGTCTAGCATAATCTTCGAGTGACCACAATCTATAATTTCCTCAGAAGTTTTCAAAAAGTCCCGTCCGAGAATCACGTCATGACTACACTCTCGTCAGGTGACGATTTCTAAGGACTGTGTATGGCCACTTATACCCATACGAATGGTACATCTTCCTGTAGGTTTTACATATTTCCCATTAGCCACCTTCATCAGAGATGTTTTGCTGTCGACGAATACGGTTTTCTGCAACTGGCGACGGTACTTCTCCGAAATGACTGAATATGATGCTCTAGAGTCCACAAGAGCTTGGGCTGGTCGGCCATCCATGAGGACATCGACATAGTTTCCCATTATTTTTGTAGTGACCGACGGTGGAGGATTTTTCTCTTCGGCGGCCTCACCTCCAAGGAAGGTCGCACTCTTTATTTTTCCAGGTTTCTGCGGCTAGGTGATCGGCTGGAGCTTCTAAACGGCAATGGTGACCTTGATCGGTGCGTTGGGGTGCGCCCTCTCCAGCGGCAAGCTTGCGGCGATGGTGACCTTCGTCGTCCTGCACCCACACCTTCTTGTTCATCTTCGTCGTTCCGGAGTTGCCGTCTTCTAAGATCGGTCTGCTGTCTTCTGGTGCGGGTGTCATCTAATATCCGCCCCTCTCTCAACAATAGCGCACTACATGCCACGGTCGTCCACAGTGGAAACATACTGTTGGTTATCCTGGGTCGTCCAGACGTCAGTCTTCCTTGGTGCCCAAACAGGTTCCTCATGCGGCATTGTGGGAACGTAACTCCGCCTGGGTCTTCACTTGTTCACCGTTTTAAAGGAAAATGAAGGACCAGAGACTGGGTTCAATGTCTGTTCCACTTCCTTCTTTATGACGTCTTGAAGCGTCTCGGTTTTTTACTCGCCGTGCAATCCAAGTGCCTTCTGAACCTCCTCTCTCACTATCTGACGAAGAACACTTGTAAAATCAGTTGCTTCCTCCATCACAGACGTCGATACGACGTTTGGAAGCCGATCAAACTTCTTGCATGTAATTCTTTTTTGATGCATTGTCCCGATATACTGGCACCATTTTATGAAGTCGTCTGCTGTCGAAATCTCCTTCAGGAGTAGGGCTTGATACATGTCCTCAGCAACACTCTTCATGAGATGTGCAACCTTATCTTCCTCCTTCATTCTAGGACCCAATATTTTACATAGATCCAAAACTTTTTGAATGTAGGATGCTGTAGTTTCTCCTGGATGCTGTGCCCTGCACTTTAATTTATCTTCAGCCTTGCACTTCTGTCGTTGTGTGCCACTGAAATACTTGCGCAGTTCCGCCTGGAATACTTCCCAGGTTCTGAACGTCTCCTCGTTGTTCTCATACCATTGCTTGGCAGTGCCCTCCAAGTAGAAAAATACGTAAGCCAAACACATGGTGTCATCCCATTTGTTAAATTTGGCTATATGCTCGTATACCTTCAGCCACTTGTTTGGATCTTGGCCATCGTCACCAGAGAACCTGGAAGGATGTCTCATGTGGTGGCACACAATTGCTGTCATCGTAACGTTCTCTTCTGTCTCCAATAGATAGCGATCTGTGGAATATGGCTCGAACTCGAGTTTCTCGCCACGTAAACGGTGGCTCTGTCGTGGCCTGATGGGAGCTACTGTGTCGTTGATAATGTGCGCTCTCACAAGGTCCAATACCCAGCGCCTCCACCAGAAAAATGTCACGTAGAAGAAGGTGTAAGCAGATGAATGACGAACACTAACTTCACTTAACGAAGGTTTATCCAGTACTTGCAGATACAAGAGAGCGGAGCTAACTGCCTCCGGCCAGAGCACATATAGTATATATACAGGTACAGAACGTTCCAGGACAATGATTCTTGACATTTTTTGATACTTCTAGAATGTACTCGAACCGAATATAGAAATTGAAATTGTACATTGCCGCTGAGTTTTGAGCTCATGACCCTCCATACAACAAAAAATGGTTCAAATGGCTCTGAGCACTATGGGACTTAACATCTATGGTCATCAGTCCCCTAGAACTTAGAACTACTTAAACCTAACTAACATAAGGACAGCACACAAAACCCAGCCATCACGAGGCAGAGAAAATCCCTAACCCCTCCGGGAATCGAACCCGGGAACCCGGGCGTGGGAAGCGAGAACGCTACCGCACGACCACGAGATGCGGGCCTTCCATACAACAATTTAGTATCATAACCACTACATCAAGGTCCTACGCAGCTTTTCCTGCTACAGTATTTATCAATCGGTATTTGTTGTAGTCTCTATACTTATTGTTTTACTCCAATTGTAATGTAATGGAATGAGCAACATCCACACCAGAACTTGCAGGACGAGCACTTTTGCCAGAATGGCGTGCGGGAGCCCTACACAGTGTTATTATTATTATTATTATTATTATTATTATTATTATTAGCAGTAGTAGTAGTAGTAGTAGTAGTAGTGGTGATGGTAGTGGTGGAGGTGGTAGTGGGCATACAAAAAGTAGTTGCAGTCTGAAGTCTTTCAGTTTCTGCCAGTTAAGATGTAAGGACACTAGTAATCAAGTGGTATACGGATGGTAACTATAGAGCACTTATTTTAACTTGGTTGACTTTAATTGGAGGTGCATAATGTGGGTAAGGTAAGTGTCTGTAGGACAGGAAGCGGTGCAGAGGAAACATATTTTGTAGCAACTTTTTATCTTAAATATGGATAGTTGCTTTTCTTTTCTTAGAATGAGTTGGGGGTAGCACTCGGGATGCACTGTCGAGAAGAACACGGGAAGTCCCATAACCCGATTACCAGAAACTTCACTCAGTGAAAGAGAGGTAAAACTAAACGATCACGTGTCTTGACTTATCCTTAGATACTTGACCGTTTCTGAGAAAACAACGGTCAAATTTTTCGAGATATACCTTTTAGCGCATAATTAATTCGACCGATGCAGTGGCACAGTGGGCAGCGTCGCGGCTTCACAGTTTTGCGCCCCATATTCGAATCCTGATTATTGTTTTTAATTTCGTTTTTTTTTTGCGTTTATCGCCCATGTCCGTAGAAGACTATTACACGAATGTTTTCAATTGTATGCTGAAGTAACGTTCTCGTTTTTCGTCTCCTAATCGTCTGTCTATTGATTAAATTAAAGAAAAAGCAATAAAAGAACGAGAAGATTATTTGAAACAGTTTTCGCCTGAATTCCAACAGTGTATATTGATTCATCAGTTACAAGCGCCGGTTTTCTGAAAATGATCCGTTGTGCTTCTTTTGCGGCGAAGTTGTTGCCAATGCGTGAAATCTTCACCAATGTTAACGATGTTTCTTTCCCAATTGAGATTCATACGAACAAATGTCACTGTGGCGATGCTCATGGTGTTCGAACTTTCTATGCTTCGAACGTTTCTTAGATCGGTATCAACCAAAAGAATGTACCAAATCTTCCTCAAGAATAAACGTAAGAATAAGATGTAAGAACTGATATAAAAATTAAAGATAAGGGTTCGAAAACGTTAAAATATTGTTACCCCTGCAAATATGATACACACATACACGAAAGTCGTGGTCATGGAGTACCTACTAACGTCCTACGAAAGTCCTTTTCCCCAGCGTAGTCCAGCAGCTCGACGAGGAATGGACTCAACAAGTCTTTGGCAGTACCCTGCAGAAAAAGTGAGCCTTGCTGCCCCTACAGACGTCCATAATTGCGAAGGTATTGCCGGTGCAGGATGTTTAGCTCGAACTGACCTTTTGATTATGTCCCATAAATGTTCTATGGGATTCACGTCGGGCGATCTCGGTGGCGAAATGTGTCGCTCGAATTGTCCACTATGTTTTTCAAAGCAATCGTGAACAGCTGTGCCTCGTTGACATGGCATCGTTGTCTGCGAACAGTCTTCTAAGGTCCAACCGACATGATCACGAGCCCAAGAGACGCTCTGCAGGAATTGTTGTGCTGTGAGCAAGGGCACTCCCGTCGGTCGTCTGCTGCCATAGCTCATTAACTCCACATTTCACCGCCCTGTCCTAAGTGATACTTTCGACGTACATTCCACAATGATTTCTGCTGTTATTTCGCGCAGTGTTTCTTGTCTCTAGCGGTGACAACTCTGAGGAAACGCCGCTGCTCTCGATCGTCAAGTGGAGGCCGCAGGCCACAGCGCTGTCCGTGGTGAGAGGTAATGCCTAAAATTTGCTAATCTCGGCAAACTCTTGACACTGCGGAACACGGAATATTCAATTCCCTAACGTTATCCGAAATGGAATGTCCTACGCATCTAGCGCAAACTACCATTCCGCTTTCAAAGTCTAATTCCCTTCGTGGAGCAATAATCACGTCGGGACCTTTTCCACGCGAATCACCCGAGTACAAATGACAGCTCCATCAATTCACTGCCCCTTTACACCTAGTGTACACGATACAACAGCCGTCTATATATGCCAGGCTATATCGCTATCTCACGACTTTGTCACCTCAGTATTTATTATACAAAAATGTATGGCACTCTTTTGTGAATCCCAGACGTAATTTTACGTTTTATATAACATTTTATATGAAACATTTGTGTGGGAGCCTTCTATGAACATAGGTAGATAAATGAAATAAAATAAAATTAAATTTTAAAAAATCGGGTTTCGAAAATGGGATACAAAAACGTGAAGCTTCGACGCTAGCCACTGTGTCACCCCTTAGATTCAATGTACTGCCCGCTATGGCAAAAATTTTGACCGTCGTTTTCTGAGAACAGTCGAGCATCTACGAATAACCGGAGTCACATGTTCGCTTATTGTGAATAATTTCGGAGTTATAGAATCTTTACGAAACGTACTGATTTTAGCCATCAGACATGTTTTTTCTTCGTGAATAGCACATCCCTGTAATACTAATCGGAGCATATAGCAAAGGTAGAGATGATTGTCAAGTTGGTTACATGTGTATAGAAGATTTCTGCCCATCAATAACTTTTATGTTTCTTACTTTTGTTTGTGGAGATAGCGAAATTGCGAGTGAAATTACTGGGAAACTGGGTGATGGTATTTGCTGCATTCCCTTTGTGAGTATTGTGTCACCATTAAAAAAAAGGATATTAGAAATAAGCAGTATCAGCTTCGTCACTGACCCATTATGTCGTGGTGTAGTACACTATTGGCCATTAAAATTCCTACACCAAGACGAAATGCAGATGATAAACGGGTATTCATTGGACAAATATATTATACTAGAACTTACATGTGATTACATTTTCACGCAATGTGGGTGCATAGGTCCTGAGAAATCAGTACCCAGAACAACCACCTCTGGCCGTAATAACGGCCTTCATACGCCTGGGCATTGAGTCAAACGCTTGGATGGCGTTAACAGGTACAGCTGCCCATGCAGCTTCAACACGATACCACAGTTGATCAAGAGTAGTGATTGGCGTACTGTGACGAGCCAGTTGCTCGGCCACCATTGACCAGACGTTTTCAATTGGTGAGAGATCTGGAGAATGTGCTGGCCAGGGCAGCAGTCGAACATTTTCTCTATCCAGAAAGGCCCGTACAGGACCTGCAACATGCGGTCGTGCAATATCCTGCTGAAATGTAGGGTTTGGCAGGGATCGAATGAAGGGTAGAGCCACGGGTCGTAACACATCTGAAATGTAACTTCCACTGTTCAAAGTGCCGTCAATGCTAACAAGGGGTGACCGAGACGTGTAACCAATGGCACCCCATACTATCACGCCGGGTGATACGCCAGTATGGCGATGACGAACACACGCTTCCAATGTGCGTTCACCGCGATGTTGCCAAACACGGATGCGGCCATCATGATGCTGTAAACAGAACCTGGATTCATCCGAAAAATAACGTTTTGCCATTCGTGCACCCATGTTCATCGTTGAGTACACCATCGCAGGCGCTCCTGTCTGTGATTCAGCGTCAAGGGTAACCGCAGCCATGGTCTCCGAGCTGATAGTCCATACTGATGCAAACGTCGTCGACCTGTTCGTGCAGATGGTTGTTGTCTTGCAAACGTCCCCATCTGTTGACTCAGGGATCGACACGTGGCTGCACGATCCGTTACAGCCATGCGGATAAGATGCCTGTCATCTCGACTGCTAGTGATACGAGGCCGTTGGGATCCAGCACAGCGTTCCGTATTACCCTCCTGAACCCACCGATTCAATATTCTGCTAAAAGTCATTGGATGTCGACCAACGCGAGCAGCAATGTCGTGATACGATAGACTGCAATCGCAATAGGCTACAATCCGACATTTATCAAAGACGGAAACTTGATGGTACGCATTTCTCCTCCTTACACGAGGCATCACAACAACGTTTCACCAGGCAACGCCGGTCAACTGCTGTTTGTGTATGAGAAATCGGTTGGAAACTTTCCTCATGTCAGTACGTTGCAGGTGTCGCCAACGGCGCCAACCTTGTGTGAATGCTTGGCTCAAATGGCTCTGAGCACTATGGGACTTAACATCTATGGTCATCAGTCCCCTAGAACTTAGAACTATTTAAACCTAACTAACCTAAGGACATCAGTGTGAATGCTCTGAAAAGCTAATCATTTGCGTATCACAGAATCTTCTTCCTGTCGCTTAAATTTCGCGTCTGTAGTACGTCATCTTCGTGGTGTAGCAATTTTAATGGCCAGTAGTGTAAAACAGCTATGAAAACTAAATATCATTATCTTCCGTCATTTTAAAAATATTCTAAAAAAATTACCTATTTTCTGACGTGTAGTTAGGTGCTAATGTTTACGATGGTGACGGGAGAGACGGAGAGACAGGGGAATACTAGGTAATATCTGTTTGCACTCACAAGGAGACCGTGCCCACACCTCATCACCGATTTCATCCAAATTTGTGATAAGATGGCGTGCTGCAATGTAATGACTCAGAATTATTTGTGTGAAGACTCTTCAAGCTTTCTTGCGAAAGCAAACAGTAGTAACATTCCACAACTTTATTCCTCATGTCTACGTATTTAGTTCTCAACATAGTGAACCTGGCGACGAACATATTTCTCCCAAAGAGAGAGAGCAGTTTGTTGACACCGTCACTGTGGAATGTTTGACTTTGTCGGTGGAGCTACAGCTTCACCTCTGCTGCACTGCTTCATCACTATCAAAGTGAAGACCTCGAAAGTATTCTTTAAGATTTGTAGACTGATGAAACTCGAATGAGACAATGTTGGTACGGTATGGAGGATGATCAGTGAGAGTGAATCCAAGGCGTCGGATTGTTGCAAATGTCACAATGCTATTGTGTGGTCTTGCAGTGTCATGCTGCAGGAGAGGGTGTTCCACGTGTGGCCGTTACACGCTACAATTCGGTGCACTCTAGCCGCAAAGGGTTTCAAATATGTAAACATGAAGAATAAAGATGTCTAATGTCAATAAGGTTTGTTTTATTTAAAAATCTTTAAGAGTTGACACATAATAAATTCGGAGGCATTACTTTTCAGCATGTCCTCATATATGCATCGCTTGGCCAGAGATGGGAGTGACGCAAGTGAGAGCTCCAGATGACCAAGTGATCAGAAAAAAATAGCTTTTCTGGGGCGGGGTGGTCGAGGCATGAGGCATTATTCGTATTGACGTAGATCCCAGGCAGCGGTGGGCGCAGTGGAAAGAGCACAGAAAGGTAATCGCATGGTAGTGTGGTCGAGTCCGTATTCGGAAACTTCTTTATTTCCTATTGTTACATTACTTACGCTCCAAATAAACCGAAATAATGCTCATTATATAGTATTGATTAATATTTTCACGAGAGGCATGAAAAGGAAATGCAAAAGACATTTTAGGAGTGCAAATAATGTTCCAAGAAATGTTTGTATTTACAGCTCCCACGAAGACTGTGCAAATAATATTCCGAGAAGGAATTGTAAGTAAAGTGAAAATTTTCGTATTCCGTTGGTTTCGTTTTACGTTCGAGCAGCCCTCGGCTGCTAATTCGACACGGCAATGTTTCTCCTTTTTTTTCTCAGTGGAAGTATTTGATCAAATAGTTTCAAAGCAGCTTAAACATGGCTGCGAAACAGTAACTGTGTAAATCTGAAGAGGTGGAAAAATCAGCCAAAAAGATGCAAAACAAAAGTAATTAGCCATTTTCCTAGGTTTCGACATTTGTAAAAATATCTTCTGCAGAAGGCGGCCTACTCCTTCCGAAGAAGATACTTTTAGAAATATCGAAACTTAGGTCAATGGCTAATAAACCTTTATTTTTCAGCTGTTTGGCTGATTTTTCAACCTCTTCGCATCATAATAAATTACGTTGTACATCACCAGCTATCCTCACCAATATTTGGCTACCTGATGCGTTACGCATGGTTTGCTGCCAAACTGTGCAACGAGAGAGAACCTTTTATAAATGTAAACTAAGTTTGTTTCTCTACAGAAACTTTGAAACAGCTACGTAATTGTAAATCTGCGCCTTTTATAACGGGTAAAACATGCCGAGAAAATTTCTGCTCCCCCTGTTCTCGCGACGAATATCACACCCGCACGTGTAAATCATCAACTACAAAATTATAAAATTGTCGAAGTTTACGGATGAAGTTCTCGAATACGCCTTATAATGCCTTCCTGGAATTTTATTTGCAATTTAATAGTTTGCTTCGCCTTTCCTTTTCATGTCTTTTACGTAAATATTAATGAGTACTTTATGCTAAGCATTATTTCGGTTCATTTGCTGATTAAATAATGAAGAAATTGAAAATGAAAAAATGTTTCCGCATACGGAGCCCTCCGATTACCGTTCCGTATTCTTTCCCCAGCTCCAAACGCTCCCTGTAAACTACGCTAACATTAATGGCTTACGCTTTAGCCGATCCACGCCAAAAAATATTCTTTCGAAACACTTGGCCATCTGGACCTATCACTTGTCATTTAAATATCTCTTCAAGCGCCACATATGTCACAAATTTTGACGAAGTTCTGTGAAGACGAGGAGGCGCGGTCAGTGGTCTCAGAAAGGTTGGAAACCTCTTGCCTCGAGGGTGAGGCTGCTCGATGAGTCTGTAGCTGCTAAGCCAAGCGTTTGACCGATCGCTGTTGAAGAGACTGTTATGATGCCGTTGGAAGCAAGAGTTCCAAGCCCAATTGCTGCTGATATCTGAGCGTGGAACATTTACACTGAGGTACACAGTCATACGATAGCGATATGCAAATATACAGATGGTGGTAGTAACGCGTACGTAAGGTATAAAACGGCAGCGCATTGGTGGAGTTGTCATTTGTACTCACGTGATTCTTGTGAAATTGTTTTCGACGGTATTATATCCACTCGACGGGGATTAACAGACTTTGAACGTGGAATAGTAGTTGGAGCTAAAAATTTGCGACATCACACTTTGGATATCGTTAAGAATCGATAGGTGGGGTTCGATGAGTAATTTCTTAGTCGGCAGTGATCATCTTAGCCAAAACCTGAACTGTTTGTTTTGACATCGCAACATTATTATACGCAGTATTTTCATTCTGTTTTCATGTCAGGAGTTTCTACGAGTTATTCATATTGGGGATGATACAAATTTTTCAGGAGAGTTACCTTGAAATCAAGAATATGATGATAAATTCATCTACCTCTATGTAAATACTCTGCAAGTCATTATGCGGTCAACTGAGGGGGGTTCTTGTGAGACTACAAGTCATTTCCTTTCCTGTTCCACTTGTAAAACGAGCAAAAGAAAAACCACTGCCTATATAACTCTGAACTGGCAATGATTTCTATCGCTGGAATTCGACGTGAATTTATACCGTCGTAGTTATAGAGTTCCCGACCACTAAAGGTCAGCTAAGTCCATTCTCTCTTTTCAAGAACTATAGTATGCCCAAATTGACTGATTCTCTCAGTTACATTCGGAAAGAGGGTGGAAAGATACTATCGTGTGACAGGATATTACCAACAGCAAATACCGCTGCGGTGTATTGAGAAACACGATCCATTCGTGACTACATGCCTGAGATCGCTGAAAACTCTCTCACATCCCTGGTACTCTCATTCGGAATGCCAACACGCTTCTCTCCGGTGCTGCAATACAGCGCAAACGCACAGAAGACCGTAGAAAACTACCGCCAGAAATGCGGCCTATGATCACAGCCGCGGAAGTGTATGTCAACCAGAGAGAGGCCAGCCGGACATGGAGGTTCCCCACTCCAGCATGACCTCAGTGATAGGAGTTCGAATGCTGTCAATACACCCACCGCAAACACTCGCCATATTGAATCTTCCCAAATTTCTACGCAGTATACTTGCAACACAGGTGGCCCCGAAGGCGGCTCAACGCAAACTGGTTCTTAGTTCACTATTTACCTGTCCAGGGGGAGCCGTGAACCAAACGTCATAAGCCGCAGCAGACCAGAAGCTTTCTCGGACTCTCCGAACTGGTGTAAAAAGGATGGGCAAGCTCCACCCGGTAAAAAAGGCGTCCACTGAGATAATATTTCCGGCCACAACCTGCTTGCTTGCTGCTATGCTTTCTACGGCCATCTCCAGACTTCGAAGAATATTGGGAACAAGGTACATATATATCGGTGTAACTATAATTAAATATTACGATTGTCGCTGCAGTCTGACACTGAGCGATGCACTGGAAACGTCTCCTCTTGACGGCTGTGGTTTTGGGACGAATCTCACGTTGAAATTTCAATACACTGGGTGATCAGAAAGTCAGTATAAATTTGAAAACTTAATAAACCACGGAATACTGTAGATAGAGAGGTAAAAATTGACACATGCTTGGAATGACATGGGGTTTTATTAGAACAAAAAAAAGTATTGCTAGACGCGTGAAAGATCTCTTGCGCGGGTCGTGTGCTCAGCCGCCACTTTCGTCATGTTTGGCCTCCCAGGTCCCCAGACTTCAGTCCGATTATTGGCTTTGGGGTTACCTGAAGTCAGACGTGTATCGTGATCGACTGTCATCTCTAGGGATGCTGAAAGACAACATCCGACGCTAATGCTTCACCATAACTCCGGAGATGCTTTACAGTGCTGTTCACAACATTATTCCTCGACTACAGCTATTGTTGAGGAATGATGGTGGACATATTGAGCATTTCCTGTAAAGAACATCATCTTTGCTTTGTCTTACTTTGTTATGCTAATTATTGCTATTCTGATCAGATGAAGCGCCATCTGTCGGACATTTCTTGAACTTTAGTAATTTTTTTGTTCTAATAAAACCCCATGTCATTCCAAGCATGTGTGTCAATTTGTATCTCTCTATCTACATTATTCCGTGATTTCTTCAGTTTTCAAATTTATACTGACTTTTTGATCACCCAGTACATAGCGCACATAATTTTCCACATAAAATCTCTGTCATACCCTTACGCCTATCGACATGTTGAAACTATACCTCCCTCTTGATACGACACAGTCATTTTCTCTGGACATGCCGAAACACAATGCACAGTGGCTTTACACTTCAACATATACACATTTCAGACTAGCAGTGCAGTTATCATTTATGTGTATACAACACCTGAAAAAATTATGGTATACCCACACTCACACCGGCTACGTGTCTCAATTCTCTTCAGGTGCTGCATCATGTCAAGACTCTCTCAAAAAAGTGCTGTAAAAGCACAGGTAATCGGCACTATGTGATAATGAACAGTGCTCCCGCGGACGAAACAGATGGAAAGACGTCACCAGTATGGGTTGGTGTACTGTAATCAACATCGCAGTCGATAGTGCAACAAGGAAAATGTGATGATCTGCTTAGGAGAGCCGATGAGGGTACGTGCTGTGTATCCATTTTGTTACAGCCATATTGCCCGTCCTGTCTGTACACTACAGCATATCCAGTTGAACCCTCGTATTTCTATATTGTGCAGCTGTTTACGAAATGAATCTATCACCCCTTACGTTCGGATATACTCCCCAACGAATTGAAATCAGAATTCACGACGTCATATCATATCTATCCTCCCCTTACGATTAGACGTCCTCCCCTTATGACATTATATATATATATATAATTACGTGAATAGTAGTCTGATTACTTCCCACAAACGTCTGGTAATTTGTCGAAACATAAGCAACAGTACCTTTACGTTGAAGCAGCAGCGTAAAGTTTCTATCATTTGTAGGTGTATAAAAAAATATATATCATACGTCCATACTCGCACCAGCTGGGTATAGTTTTCACACAACCCAGTAGCATGAAAACCTCCCGCCATGACATATTTATTGATGAATAAAAGTTGTAAAGTTTAAAAAATCCCTTGCATCTTCTTTTTATTTTATCGATTTCACTAGTTCCACGTAACCTTTTCGTATTTTTGATACTTTTAAATCCAGCCAACATACAGTGACGTCTTACATATGTTTAGACAGCCTAACCTACCGTAGACATACCTTACATACCTACCATTACCCAAATCATACGAAGTTCCCCTGACTAAGAAAGCATTGCGAGTGCAATATAGACTAGAGTACGTCGATTCGGAGCTAATTTTCAGGGTCAAAACAAATGGTTCATATGGCTCTAAGCACTATGGGACTTAACATCTGAGGACATCAGACCCCTAGACTTAGAACTACACAAACCTAACTAACCTGAGGACATCACACACATCCATGACCGAGGCAGGATTCGAACCTGCGACCGTAGCATCAGCGTGGTTCCGGACTGAAGCGCCTAGAACCGCTCGTCCAGCGGGGCCAAACAGATGGGTAGAGAAAGTGACAAACTGTTCTAGTCTAAGTACATTTTTTAAGTTGCTGTTGCTAAGCACCGTTCCTGTTTAACGCTTTGGAGCAGGAGGATAACCACGTGAGGCATCTGGTGCAGCTGGCAAAACTGAGTATGTTACGAGAAAACAGAAGAGTCTGTTAGAGCGTCATACAAATATTGTGACTGTCACATGTGCGAGTAACGGCGACGTAATCAAACAGACCTGTTTAAATCCTATAATGTGTGTGTGGAAGCTGAATTCTCACAAAGGAATACCACGTCATGTAGAAGCCTCCTACAGACCTGAATGCAAAGAATGCGTCATTCCAAGCATACAATAGAATTCTCTTTGTCATTTCAGCGCACCAGCTGTACGTAACTAGAACAAAGCTATAGCCACACTCAAGAAAAAATAATGTCGAGGTCTTACTTCCTCAATATGTTACGACAGTCAGCCTTGAGGACTACGGATTCGCTGGGAAAAGAGAATGTTACTGCTTACAAGGTGTTTGAACGGTTGAAATCACGAAATGTGTGTAATGTGCTCTCGGATATTTATATGGAACTGATTAAGAGTCGTCGCCATGTGAACGCATTTGATAACTACATGTTCCCTACACAACATGTACTATTGCTGTGTGTTATATATCGCACAGATTTTATTTGCTACATCACGTGTTTAGAAGGGGTGACCCCATTTCAAAGTATGAGCCCTGCTTTAAGCACTACGACTCGAATGCGCTATGATACATTGATGGAGAACCATCAGTGTCCCTTATCTTACTTTAGTTTACGCTTTGCAGCTACGTGATTCTCTGTTTCTCCGAGGCGTATCGCGGCTAATTTGTTATTAAGGTTTTAATTGCTTCAAGCGTACTCAAAATTCTGAAGAGGAAGTGTTCATTCCAAATAAAATATTCACATGAACGGTTCTTCATAAAACGAAGAAGGCGTGAATATGAAACAGAATGTGTGATTTCTAAGTTCAAAAATGGTTCAAATGGCTCTGAGCATTATGGGACTTAACATCTATGGTCATCAGTCCCCTAGAACGTAGAACTACTTAAACCTAACCAACCTAAGGACAGCACACAACACCCAGTCATCACGAGGCAGAGAAAATCCCTGACCCCGCCGGGAATCGAACCCGGGAACCCGGGAACCCGGAGATTTCTAAGTGTTATGATATTATTGTGTATGGGAAAGAGCAGATATTAAGGATCGATTAGCTGACGTAAAGCACAAATCATAGAAGCACTTGAAGTAATGGACAGTTACTTTGTTTGAAATTCATTCAAACAGCGTCAATTAGTGACAGTATCTAAATTAGCAATGTGCTTTCATACCGTTAAACATCATGTCTTTGGAATAAGTGTGCTATACTTTCGCGCTAAACTCCCAACTTCTTAATGTTTCCGAAGCCACAAAAAAATGTGACGCTGTGAAAACCACCAGCAGTCGTGAAATACTCGTAATTGTTAGCGCCCGACACTGACAAACAAATACACAGTGATCTTACAAAGTTCCGTTATTCTTTGTATAGCTGCTGCTGTTCGCAGCTAAAAGCGGCATTTGTTCCAATCTTTCACATTTTTAAGCTTAAAAGAAATTGCCCTCTTGGCTCTGTGGAATCGACCCGAAGACGCAGAGTAGATCTAGTTTTGTTTATAGTAATATGCCTTTTAATTTGTATACCCGTTCATGTAGAAAAGTTTATAATCATGAAAAAATACACGTATGGATTAAAGGACTTGGTGTACTTGCTGAGAATGTTACTGTAACTGGTGATATTACTTTGTATTATAATTATTAATAAAGTGTTTTCTTTGACTCCTGTAACCGGGGGCGTCAGCCGAGAACCGCTAGACGTAAATCTGGTGAACGGAGGCTCAAGAACGCAACAATTTGAAAAAATTAAAAAACATAGTGCCGCACTGCCCGCTGGGCGCCTAGCCGGCCGGTTATGCAACCCGCTCGGCTCGGTGCTAGGCCGGCGCACCACCAGACGCGCAAAACACCCGGAGTGGAACTCCCGAGTAGCGAACAGCACCGGCACTCCGAGTGGCCAGGAATCACAATGCGATTGTGGGCCCTATGACTACCATATATATACCCACGACGTGGCCTCCCTGACGTCCTCGACGCCGTCATCACCAAAGGGGCCGCACAGAACGCCGTCGTGTCCACCCGCTGTGCCCTGTCGCCAGATCACTTGACAGTGATATTCGACCTGGATACAGATGGAGTAGCACCACCGGAGAGCCCCATAACGCTGCACAACGTCGACTGGGACCACTTTAGAGTGCTCCTGGCACGAACAGAACCGCCACCCTCGATCCGGACGTCTTGGGAGCAGACGCGGCCATCGTAGCATTCACGCAATACTCATTGGATGCAGCAGACGCAGCCACGTCGCAAGGACCAAGGAAACCACACTACCACTCCCACCAGCTGTCTACTGACATCATAGACGTCATCTGGGAGAAGAACAGGATCCTTCGTGACCAGCAGGTCACGAGAGACCCCGCCGCAAAAACAGAGCTCAACCGAAACCGCTGCCACATCGCGGCCGCATTAGCCGACCACAAGAACTGAGACTGGGCCGGCATGATCGCAACGCTCAGGATTGACGAGGGAAGCACGTGGAAAACCACCAACAGATTCCTGAGACGTCGCTAACGAATTCCGCCGCTGCAGGTGGGGCGTGACGTAATCGTAGAACCCGACACCAAAGCCAGCGTGTTAGCTAACTTGTTTTGCGAAAAAATTCACGCCGGTGGAAGACCACATCGGCCACCAACACGTCCGCCTGGTGGAAGAGCGGCTTCCTGCCTTCCTGGCCGTCAGAGCGGAAGATGACGAGACTGGAGAATACACAGAAGAAGAGGTGCAACAGCAGCTCGCCCTCCCGCCAACCAGGAAGGCAGGTGGCTGCGACGACGTCAACAACGCGCTGTTGAAACGACTGCCGCAGGACGCAGTCAGCGTCGTGACCGCAGTTTTCAACGCCGTTATGAAGAGCTGCAGCTATCCCTCGGCGTGGAAGCATGCTGAGGTGGTGGCCATTCCAACAGCAGGGCAGGACAACAGGCTGGCCCGGAACTGCAGACCGATCAGCTTGCTGCCGTCCTTTTCAAAAGTGTTCGAGCGCCTCTACTCAAGAAGGTTGCGCCGCCATGTCAGGGAAGAAGGTCTGCTTAGGCGATGGGGCCTCTGGAATGTCGCGACTACTTCGGGGCGGTGCTACTGGACGTCACTGGCGCCTTCGACTGCGTGTGGCACAACGGCCTTCTGTACAAGATGCTCGTACAGGGGGTGCCAATTTCGTACGCCCGCCTGCTCCAATCATATCTACACGGACGCTCCTTCCATGGGCGAGCCGACGATGGCACGTCAACAGCTCGTCCCATCCGAGCGGGAGCACCACAGGGGTCTGTCCTCGGCCCCCTACTGTACTGTCTCTACACTGCTGACATCCCGAAAACGCCGATGGTAAACCTGGCACTTTATGCGGACGACACAGCGCTGTTCGCGAAAAGTATGGACGTGTAATCGCTGCGTCGTCGCCTGCAGTTCGACTGCGACGAGCTCGGAGCTTGGGCCACCAAATGGCTGCTCAAATTCAACGCACGCAAGTGCCAGGCGGGAATTTTCGCGCTGAAGAAGGTGACAGGGAAATCAGGCCAGTGCAGATCATGGGTGTCTCCATCCCTTGGTCACGGACTGGTCGGTACCTCGGCGTTACACTGGACAGATACCTGACATGGAAGGCGCATATTCGGGAGGTGCAGGCAAAGGCGCTGGCCAGGATGCGCCTTCTGTACCCGCTGCTGAACCCTGAGTCAGCACTACCTCCCGACTGCGGCAGGACGCTGTATTTAACACTCATCAGGCCATTGTTGGAATACGCTGCCGTAGTCTGAGGAAACGCGGCCGATACATCAGTGAAGCTGCTACAAACCGTGCAGAACAAAGCCCTCAGGCTTGCACTGCACCTGCCACGTGATTTCCCCACGAGGGAACTACTTCAAGTTGCCGGAATACTGCCGCTTAAACAGCGTTTCCGGCAACTAGCTACAAGTTTCTACACGGCAACGAGAGTATCCGACGATCAACTCGTCAGTGGCCTTGGAAACCAAGTATACTGGCGACCGACCACACGATGGCCGAACCTGCTGCGCGAGTAGCGAACACGCAGCAGCAGCAAAAGAAGTAAGAAGCCCAAAACAGTGACACCAAGAAGGAAATCCATAAATGAGAAGGAAAAAAACTCTATAGGCAGCCGTAGGAACAGCAGTATAGGCTGCTTAACCTACGACACACCAAGGCAAGAAGCCTTAGGAAGTTATAACCGCCAGTCGCCCTCATTCTGTCGTCAACCACTGTAGTGTGAGGTCGATTGTCTTGCTCCTGATCGTGTTCGTTAATCGTCACTTTGCTCCGTTTTTGCGTGTGTATTACCAGTTGAAGTGAGAAATGAAGCGGTCAGCTGCGTCAAGCACCATCGACAGTTCCAGTGGCGGCGAACGGCAGAGACTGTTTGAGCAGGATGGGGAATTACCTGGTAAGTACAAATTAACTGTAATTTTGCTCTTCCACTAAGAATTTCGTAGTATAGAATACATTTCTTTTTATTCTTTCAGCGCATATCCACCAACACTAAACGTGGATGAAATGAATGTCGTGGTGCAACAGCAGGGACAGTGGCAGCAGCTGCTACAGCAGCTGCATTGGCAGCATTGTAAGTAGATACTCCACCTTTGTAATACTTGGGGTGACCAAGAAGATTGTAGTTGATTTTGAGGGATCAAAATCGATAGCTGTAACTCTTTTCACTAAGAATTTCGTATTGACTACATGCCATATTGTTTCAGCATAAATCCAGCGGGTAATTGAACAGGTCGAGAGGCAACAGCTGCAGCAACAGCAGCAGCAGTGGGAGGAACTGCAGCAGCAGCAGCAATATCATCGTACGTAGTACATACATTTTTCATCGAGTAAGTAATGTGTTGTGACCGACGAGTGTCAGGTTGTTGTAGATGATTTCGAGGGACCAAAATCGATAAATGTTAGTTTTTCACCAAGGATTTCGTATTGTTGCAGTACATGTCACGTATACATAGTTTCTTTCCAAAATATTTCAGCGTTTACGTAATATGTTGCTGTTACTGTTGTACATGATTGCGAGGATCAAAATCGATGAAACGATATTTCTTTTCTTTTCACTAAGAATTCCGTTTTGTTTTAGTATATATGTATCCATTACTTTTTTCACCTCCTTGGTACTATGCATACGTAATTAAATTTCGTCATATTCCTGAAATATGTCGCGTATTTTTGTTGTAGATGATTTTCCGGCAGGCGAATAAGGTGGACAGGGAGTGGTATGTGTTGGAGTACACTATGTGATCAAAAGTATCCGGACACCGGGCTGAAAATTACTTACAAGTTCTTGGCGCCCTTCATCGGTAATGCTGGAATTCAATATGGTGATGTCCCACCATTAGCCTCGATCACAGCTTCCACTGTCGCAGGCATACGTTCAATCAGGTGCTGGAAGGTTTCTTGGGGAATGGCAGCTTATTCTTCACGGAGTGCTGCACTGAGGAGAGGTATCGATATCGGTAGGTGAAGGTTGGCTCTAAGTCGGCGTTCAAAAACATGCCAAAGGTGTTCTATAGGATTCAGGTCAGGACCCTGTGCGGACCATTCCATTACAGGGACGTTATTGTCGTGTAACCACTCCCCCGCACGCCGTGCATTATGAACAGGTGCTCGATCGTGTTGAAAGATGCAATCGCCATCCCCGAATTGCTCTTCAACAGTGGGAAGCAAGAAGGTGCTTAAAACATCAGTAAGTCTGTGTTGCGATAGTGCCACGCGAAACAACAAGGGGTGCAAGCCCTCTCCATGAAAAACACGACGTCACCGTAACACCACCGCCTCCGAATTTTGCTGCGGGCACTACACTCAATGGCAGACGACGTTCACCGGGCATTCGCCATACCCACAGCCTGCCATAGGATCGCCACATTGTGTACCGTGATTCGTCACTTCCCAGAACGTTTTTCCACTGTGCAATCGTCCATTGTTTACGCTCCTTACACCAAGAGAAGAGCCGTTTGTCATTTACCGGCGTGATGTGTGGCTTATGAGCAGCCGCTCGGCCAAAAATCCTAGTTTTCTCACCTTCCGCCTAACTGCCATAGTACTTGCCGTGGATCCTCATGCAGTTCAGAGTTCCTGTGTGATGGTCTGGATAGATGTCTGCCTATTACACATTACGACCCTCTTCAACTGTTGGCGGTCTCTGTCAGTCAACAGACCAGGTCTGTCTGTACGCTTTTGTGTTGTACGTGTCCCTTCACGTTTCCACTTCACGTCACATCGGTAACAGTGGACCTAGGGATGTTTAGGAGTGTGCAAATCTCGCTTACAGACGTATGACACAACTGATACCGAATCACCTGACCACGTTCGAAGTCCGTGAATTCCACGGTGCGCCCCATTCTGCTCTCTCACGATGTATAATGACTATTGAGGAAGGTGATACGGAGTACCTTGGAGTAGGTGGCAGCACAATGCACCTAATATGAAAAAAATATTTTTGGGGGTGTCCGGATACTTTCGATCATACTGTGTATGCAGGAGCTATCGCAGACCTAATGTAACTACATTTTGTAAAAAAAATAATTTTGTTTCCCGTAGATTTTATTATTAGATCATTATTGTTGCAGGTGATATCAGTGTGATGAATCGATTGGTTCTCATCAGTTCAAGTAAGGTCGAAAGGCCGCATTAGGTGAGGAGGATGGAGGAAGACCCTCGTCGGGGTGAGGTGATGAGGGAGATGCCAACGAACAGAGCGAAATAGGTAGTACACACTGTGGTTTCAAATAATCTATGTTCTTTCTTTCCTTGCAGCAAGCAGTGTCTAGAACGTTGTACTTAATTGTGTTCGTTATTCTTTCACTCTTCTAAAGCGGCAGCGTGGCTGCGTAAGGGTAACAATTCCTGCAATACGCCGTGGCTTGGGTGCCAGTGATGGCGAAGACCGTAACATCTAGGCGGGGTCCTGTGCGGCACACTCCGCGAGCAAGGGCGCCGCTAGTCGCCGTGCGAGAAGCTGCAGCTGCCGCCGCGCCTCTCGCTCACGCAGCCGTCCCTGACGCCGGCGGCGTTCATGATTGTGAAAGAAAAATGGTGTTGGTAGGTCTCCTAAAATCATATGATCTGATGCAGACTGTGTTTTTTCCAACTAGGGTACAGCGGAACAGTACCACAGCCATAGACAATGTTTTTATTCATTCTTCATTACTAGATGGGCATTCTGTTAGTAAAAGAGTGAATGGTCTTTCAGACCACGATACACAAATTTTAACACTAAAGGGCTTTTATACTCAAACAAATGTCACATATAATTACAAACTATATAGTAAAGCTAATCCAACGGCAGTAGAGAGTTTTTTAAACCTTGTTAAGGAAAAAAGAGTGGCAAAATGTTTAAAGTTCTGATAACATAGGTGACAAATATAACACTTTGCTAGAACGTTCTAAACAGGTTACTAACAGTAAAAGGCAGCCTGGGTGGCTGACTAGTGGGATAAGGATATCATGTAGAACAAAGCGGGAATTATATCAAAATGTTAGAAGTAGTCACCATCAAGCTACAGTAGCCCATTACAAAAAGTATTGTAAGGTGCTCAAAAATGATATTAATCTGTGTAAGTGACAAGGAGGAGATTGAGTCAGTTATCAAATTACTGAAGACTACGGACTCTCATGGATACGATTGAGTGCCTAGCAGAATATTAAAGTACTGTGTGCGCATGTTAGCCTTGTACTTAACTATATTTGTAATTTTTCGTTACGAATGATCAGTTTCGTGGACGATTAAAGTACTCAGTAGTAAAGCCGCTTTATAAAAAAGGGAGAAAGGGATAATATAGACAATTTTAGATGTATTTCTATGCCATCAGTGTTTGCTAAAGTTATTGAAAAGGCTGTGTGTGTAATGACAATTGATCATTTTATATCACATTATTTGCTAACGAATGTGCAGTCTGGCCTTAGAAGTCGTTTAACAACTGAAAATGCTACATTCTCTTTCCTCTGTGAGTTACTGTGTGGATTGAACAAAAGGTTCCGAACGGTAGGCACATTTTTTGATTTAACTAGGGTGTATGATAGTGTTGCTCACAAAATATTGCTCAAGAAGTTGGACCATTACGGAATACGAGGAGCATCTAACAACTGTTTAACCTCTTATTTTAACAAAAGACTGCAAAAGGTCATTATTAACAGTGTTGACAGTGGCTGTGATGTGGAGTCTGAGTGGGGTACAGTCAATTGGGTGCCCCAGGTATCAGTGTTGGGATCACTCTTGTTTCTTATTTATATAAATGATATGCCATCTAGTATTACGTGTAGTTCTGAAATATTTCTTTTTGCTGATGACACTAGCTTGGTAGTAAGGATGTTGTGTGGAACACTGCCTCGGTTTCAAATAGCGCAGTTCATGACATAAGTTCATTGCTTCTAAAAAATAAACTAAAGCTAAATAACCGTAAGAGTCAGTTTTTACTCTTTCGAAGACACAATTCAACAAAACACCACGTATTAATTTCACAGAATGGGCATATAATTATTGAAAGTGAACAGTTCAAGTTCCTAGGTGTCCTTATAGATAGTAAACGTGGAAAGCCCAAGTTCAGAATCTTGTTCAAAGGCTTAATGCTGTCATTTTTACTATTCGGACGGTATCAGAAGTGAGTGATTGATCGACACGAAAATTAGTCTACTTTGCTTATTTTCATTCGCTTATGTCGTATGGTATTATATTTTGGAGTAACTCTTCCCATTCTAAAAAGATATTTCCCTCAGCAACGGGCAGTTCTAACAATAAGTGGTGAAATTCGCGAACCTCTTGTCGACCCCTGTTCAATAGTCTGGGTATTTTCACATTGAGCTCTCAATACATATATTCTTTACTACCGTTTCTTGTTAGCAATATCAGCTTATTCCCAAGAATTAGTAGCTTTCACTCAGTTGATAGTCGACAGAAATCCAGTCTGCATTAGGATCGCACTTCCTTAACTCTTGTGTAGAAAGGTGTGCAGTATACTGCTATATCCATTTTCAATAATCTACCACAAGAGTTATAAATCTTAGCAGATATCCCGCGCTTTCAAATCGAAATTGAAAAGTTCCTCATGAGTCACTCCTTCTATTGTGTGGATGAGTTCCTTAAAAAAATCGGGCTGACTCTTATGTTATATTGTTAATTGCGTTTACTCAAAATTGATGGCTTGACTTTTTTCGGGTTCATAAACATTTTATTTTTTATCGGTTATTACTTTTATGATGTAATTTCATGTACTGACACGTTCCATGTCCATGGAGATTTGCTCCTCAATCTGGTTCTGCTGAACTAGACGTGTAAATAAGAAGAATAAAAGGAGAGAGAGAGTGTGTCAGCATAGTAGTAGTATGACCCCTTGAAATGGAAATGCCGTGTGGCTAGGGCCTCCCGTAGGGTAGGCTGTTCGCCTGGTGCAAGTCTTTCAAGTTGACGCCAATTCGGCGACTTCCATGTCGATGGGAATGAAATGATGATAACAAGGACAACACAACACCCAGTCCCTGAGCGGAGAAAATCTCCGACCCAGCCGGGAATCGAATCCGGGCCGTTAGGTATGACATTCCGTCGCACTGACCTCTCAACTACCAGGGGCGGACGATTGATCCCTTTATAAAATTTTATTTATTCCTGTGTTCTATGTACACGTGTATATTCACACACCATGTGTTGAAAAAGAAAATAGAAAACGGGAAAAATGTATATGTGTGCACATCACGCGTGTGACAAAAAGCAAAAAAGCTAAAAATGTTAAAATATCTGTAAACAAATAATATGTTAATATTTATTAAAAAATCATAACCGGAAAAATAATACGTTATAACACGGAAACTAGTTACCGTACGAGTACCAAACTTGGTCGTATTAATATCCAGAATATGGGGTGCATGATTTCCACCGTCCAGTTCCAATTATGGCCACCAGGTGCCGTGATCAGTCATCGTGATTCATAGTCTCACACACTTGACCAGTTACATGCACTTGTTGACGTGTCAACATGAACTTGGACAAAAGGAGCAGGGCATTATTGGTTCTCTATTATCAAAACGACAGTACTGCTGCAGCTGCACTTCGAGAATATCGCCGGCTGAAAGGATTACGGAAGTGTCCTCTACTCTACCTGCAGGGTGGAGCATGATGAAGAAGTTCGAACCAACTGGAGAACTGGGTGTCGCCCTGAAAAAGGTCGGCGACTGGTTGCACCTCGGCTGGTTGATGAAATCGCTGTTGCCATGGTCGACAACGCTGCGCGCAATTCCCGATCGTCAGGTAGTGGGCGTGCTGCGTCACGACAGTTGAACATTCTGTGGTCCACTGTGCGGTAAGTGCTTCGAACCATTCTCAGATGGTATCCATAGAAGATCCGTATCGTACAGCAGCACAAAGACGTGTTGACTTCTCAAGGATTTAAGTTGACTACGAAGCTCATTTTTCTCGGACGGGTGACGTGAACACACACAAGTGTCGACTGTGGGGATCTTCACCTCCATTCACCGTGCGTAAAGTTTCCCTGCATAGTGAAACGGTCACTGCGTGGTGCGGCTTCACGGCTATGTTCATCATTGGCCCATTCTTTCTTGAACAGGTTGACGCTCAAGGACCAAAGACGTGCAATGTGACTGGCCAGCATTACTGCGATATGCTTCGCCACCATGTCATACACCACCCACAGGAGAGAGATGCATTGAACTCAACAGTTTTCATGCAAGATGGGATCCACCGCACTTCGCTCGTGAAGTTCACCTGCTTCTCCGAAACACTTTTGGTTCTAATGGTTCTAATGGCTCTGAGCACTATGGGACTTAACATGTGAGGTCATCAGTCTCCTAGACTTAGAAGTACGTAAACCTGACTAACCTAAGGACATCACACACATCCATGCCGGAGGCAGGATTCGAACCTGTGACCGTAGCGGTCTCGCGGTTCCAGACTGAAGCGCCTAGAACCGCTCGGCCACACCGGCCGGCGAAACACATTTGGAAACGATCGGCTGGCACGATCACCTGATGTGAATTCTGGTTGTTGGACTACCTGAAGGACGGGGTTTACTAGGCGAACATTCACACATGTGCTGATCTGAAGCTCAGCATATCAAGAGAGATAGCCAGCGTAGCTACATACATGCTTCGTCCTGCTGTGCAGAATACAATCCGGTGCTTTCAGACTCTTCTAGACATTGATGGGCGCCATATTAAGCCCCTTTTGTGATAGTAATGGTACCAGTATGTAATGGTATGATGTACCGTAGCAGCACGTTAAAAGTGTTTCAATTGAATTGATTCTGCATTATTTCTCTTCACCATGTCCTTGACATTATTGTTACTAAGTTTGGTACTCGAACGGTAAGTAGTTTCTGTTTTATAATGAGTTAAATAGGGAAAGTTTAGTTATAACAACACAGCATATATACGCACCATGTTTGTCTTGTAAATAGAATAGTTTTTACGTTGTCACCTGCCACTAGCCATCCAAATCAGACTAGTTTTTGAGTATATGTATCTACATAGCTCACAGTTCACCAGAATAACTATTATTAATGTAAAATCCCTTGCTATTGGGGCTGCTGAAATTATATTCTAAGGGTACACAATCCATCACAATTATTGTAAAAGCTACACTACTGGGACAGTGGAATCTAATTGTAGTAGTAAAAAAAATATGTCGGCATTAGTTTTAGCGTAGATTTACACATCTGAAAAAAACTGTAAACATTGTTAGCAAATGCTACTGCAAAAAAAATTGTAGACAATAATCTCGATCAGTATTACTGTTGCAGCATGTAAGTTAAAAGTAAGCATCGGAATAACGGAGTCAAATTGTACCTCAGGAACTATATTGTATCTCAAGAAACTAATTTTGATCTCAAGAACTGAATTCTAGTTCTGTGGACTCAATAAACGAAAAAATCCGGTACCATATGACTTTGTTGTTGTTGCTATTTAGAATAAAAAGCCTAACCCCTACTGCATTATGTAATTATATATAAAGGCTGTGTAGGACACAAATGACATTAGTTTTTCTGAAGATGAGTGCTGTTAAGGAGGTGAAGTTTAAGACCGAGAATAACAAAATATATAGAATGGTTGCATGGAATTACGCCCATCGTGTAGCACGTGCTGTGTTATGGGAGCAGGAGGCACATAACCCCGTCCGCTTCCAAATTCATAA
The DNA here is from genome assembly GCF_023864275.1 of Schistocerca cancellata. Lineage (NCBI taxonomy): Eukaryota > Metazoa > Arthropoda > Insecta > Orthoptera > Acrididae > Schistocerca > Schistocerca cancellata. The sequence goes on from NC_064629.1 coordinate 576,903,914, forward strand.
AGCAAACATATCTAAAATTACACGTATGAGGACCACAGACATGCTATCTGGACGAAACTGTAATGTATCAAAGCGGGAACAGGGGGAAGAGGAATCGTGCACATACTATGAGGCAAAATTTCTTTCATTTCTCAAAGTAATTTAACATTTTCATAAGCATTTTCACACGTCTCCTTCTTCTTGAGTTCATGGAGAGCAGGGTACCCATAGAATTCCAGGTCTTGAATAGCAGCAAACTTGAAGATCCGATGCATCCATGAGGTCTTCTCCTTCCCCTTCACGTAGATAATGGCCGAATAATCGAAGGGACGCCACCATATCTTTATAGGGCATGACAGGACCATCCTAGTGAGTTTTATGGTAGAAATGAGTTAACGACTTCGCATTCTCTAGTGTTTTAGCGCACGTCACATCCCTGAAAGGGCTCGGTGATGCAATGCTTGCTGAGAATGTCTCTAATGTTCCAGAATTTTCTGTGTATGCCATATGTTTAATTATGAACTGTCTACTCTCATCATAATAGAAACCATGAAGTAAAAAAAAAATAGGTTACGGAGCAGATATTATTATTGCTATTGATCTTTTCAGCTAGATACCCAATACAACAAATCTTTGAAGCCATTTTGCTGTTTCCGAGTTACTGTTACGTTAATGAAAATTTGTGAACAGTGACCAAGATAGCCAAGAGAGCCACGTAAATGGAAACACCTCAGGGCATCACAACGAGACTGCCACACCAGAATAATAAAAGATTTTCATGCAAACATCAGTCCAGCTTCCAAAGTGGCATCGCCTCTTACTCTCTTACTACGGTTTCTCTTCTTCCACAGAATAACAACAGCATTTATGAAAAGACTATGTAACATCACTATGACTTTATTGTAAAAGAGTTTTTGTAATGCCATTTAGCCTGAAGATGAAGTATTCCCTCGAAACATGTCGCTAAATAAATAAGTATACAATAGGCAACAAAGTTTGTTACTGGTAGCAGTAATTTAAAAAAAAACTTTACAATAAATCTTTCTTAATGGAGGTCCATTAACGTGGCAACGCTCATTCGATCATAGTGTTTAAAGCAGGGCCCATACTTGGAAATGAGTTCACCCCTTTTAAACAAGCGAAGTAGCAAATAAAATCTGTGCGATATACACTCCTGGAAATTGAAATAAGAACACCGTGAATTCATTGTCCCAAGAAGGGGAAACTTTATTGACACATTCCTGGGGTCAGATACATCACATGATCACACTGACAGAACCACAGGCACATAGACACAGGCAACAGAGCATACACAATGTCGGCACTAGTACAGTGTATATCCACCTTTCGCAGCAATGCAGGCTGCTATTCTCCCATGGAGACGATCGTAGAGATGCTGGATGTAGTCCTGTGGAACGGCTTGCCATGCCATTTCCACCTGGCGCCTCAGTTGGGCCAGCGTTCGTGCTGGACGTGCAGACCGCGTGAGACGACGCTTCATCCAGTCCCAAACATGCTCAATGGGGGACAGATCCGGAGATCTTGCTGGCCAGGGTAGTTGACTTACACCTTCTAGAGCACGTTGGGTGGCACGGGATACATGCGGACGTGCATTGTCCTGTTGGAACAGCAAGTTCCCTTGCCGGTCTGGGAATGGTAGAACGATGGGTTCGATGACGGTTTGGATGTACCGTGCACTATTCAGTGTCCCCTCGACGATCACCAGTGGTGTACGGCCAGTGTAGGAGATCGCTCCCCACACCATGATGCCGGGTGTTGGCCCTGTGTGCCTCGGTCGTATGCAGTCCTGATTGTGGCGCTCACCTGCACGGCGCCAAACACGCATACGACCATCATTGGCACCAAGGCAGAAGCGACTCTCATCGCTGAAGACGACACGTCTCCATTCGTCCCTTCATTCACGCCTGTCGCGACACCACTGGAGGCGGGCTGCACGATGTTGGGGCGTGAGCGGAAGACGGCCTAACGGTGTGCGGGACCGTAGCCCAGCTTCATGGAGACGGTTGCGAATGGTCCTCGCCGATACCCCAGGAGCAACAGTGTCCCTAATTTGGTGGGAAGTGGCGGTGCGGTCCCCTACGGCACTGCGTAGGATCCTACGGTCTTGGCGTGCATCCGTGCGTCGCTGCGGTCCGGTCCCAGGTCGACGGGCACGTGCACCTTCCGCCGACCACTGGCGACAACATCGATGTACTGTGGAGACCTCACGCCCCACGTGTTGAGCAATTCGGCGGTACGTCCACCCAGCCTCCCGCATGCCCACTATACGCCCTCGCTCAAAGTCCGTCAACTGCACATACGGTTCACGTCCACGCTGTCGCGGCATGCTACCAGTGTTAACACGTTCGCTGCGGTCGCCAGTGCGAGCCGCTAACGCGCGAGGCGGACGCTTGTAAGCGCACGTGCGCTGAGAGCTGAAATCATAGCCCTGCGAAACCTGTAAGTTTGTGGCGAATAAACTAGATGCCGCCAGCTGATTCGTTTGGAGTTCGTACGCTGGCTACCAGAGGCGCAGCGTTCCACTCAGTCAAAACAGTTCGGGGCCAGCTGCCAGGAGCGCTGCAATCACTTCTCTTTGCAGCCGCACGGCCTTCTATGATTTTTATTTCGAGGAAATAACTTTACATAGTTACCGACTTAGCTCGCCACTGTATCGTTTCATAATTCTTATGGATGAATAAAACTTTGTTCTGCAAGGGAAGTCAGCAGTTGCAATTTATAATAAGATACTGCTGGAATTTATATTTCGTAATCCATACCTGGCTGAATACAAATTATGAACACGCCTAAATTTTGATCGCAAGACTAATGTCTAGTTTTGCGACAAATTCATGTTGTGCACGAACGTAATATTGGCAACGAATATAACGTCTGCGGAAGAGGTGCTAGATATAGAAATACAAGTACACTTTAGCTGCATGCCGATCATGTGATAAATGCTGCCTGCTGTCTGTCGCTTATAAGCGTTACATGCATTTATTGCAAACAATTCTAACAAAGCCCCTTATTTATTTATTGTATTGCTAACTGGACAGAAAATGCAATTCACACAAGTGACAAATCCACTCCATTAAAAAAGAATTAGTCGGAAAACACCAAAAGATGTATAAAACGAAGAAAAAGAAACAGGACTCGTCTGCAATGTGGTGCTATGGAAACCCAATCACAAATATATACATATTTTAGAAATGACTGTATGTGTATGTATGTATGTTCCACATCTCCTCCTACTGGACCGATTTCAACGAAACTTGGTACACATATTCCTATTATCGGAAAACTATCACTGTAGGGGTAAGAACCACATACGACACATACGTCAGGAGATATGACGTCATGAACAATGTAATTCGTCAAAAACGGCCGCATCATGTGACGATATTCCACATCTGCTCCTAAACTAGTACACCGATTGCAATCAAATTTGGTACAAATCTTCTCTAAGGTAATGAATCATTTGCTATGGTAGCAAAACCTACTTACGATATATAGTTCAGGAGATATGACGTCATAAACAATTCTGTTCGTGAATAACCGCAACATCAGGTTTGTGATTTCTATTTATTATGTCATTACTACTAAAGCTATTCGCGAAGAAATTTGCAGAGGATATGCATATATACCACTAAATGTAGCTTTGAAATTATATCATAGTATGACACGTAGTACAGGAGATATGACGTCAAAACTATGAAACGCACGAAAATCCGTCCCACTAT